>NW_011889165.1:1101859-1104068 GCF_000151845.1 Pteropus vampyrus | reverse complement strand
GAGCTAAGAAATCTTGAGTTTATGCTGAAGATATCCCTAATTCCATTCTAACACCACATGTTTTTCTCTGCTTACATTCGGTATTTGTACCTTTCTTCTCCCATGGTGAGAACCTGGGTTCCCAACAATGTATTTGCTCAGTCCTGTGATAATTTCAAACTATTTCATAATTGCTTCATCAGCAACAAACTTACTAAGTCAAGTTTAAGGTTTCTTTGCAGTTTTCTTCTTTTTATTTATTTTTTTTAGGCAAGGCAACCCTTGGTTGACCTCACAGATTACAAGAATCTTGTCAGCTTAAAATCCCTTATTTTTTTATTTTTATGCCTACAGCACCTGGTCTTCCTAGGTGGTCTCCCATCCAAGTACTAACCATGCCTAACTCTGCTTAGCTTCCGAGATCAGATGGGATTGGGCTTGTTCAGGGTAGTATGGCTGTATGTTTTCTTTTTTAAAAATTGAAAAATTTTCAATTACAGTTAATATACAATATTAGTTTCAGGTGTACAACATATTAATTAGACATTTATATAATTTATGAAGTGATCACCCTGATAAATCTAGTACCCGTTTGACACCACCCATAGTTATTACAATATTATCGACTATATTCCTTATGCTGTACTTTACTTCCCCATGACTATTTTGTAACCAGTTTGTACCTCTAAATCCTTCCCCCCTGCACCCATCTCCCCAATGTCCCTCCCATCTGGCCACCATCAAAATGTTTTCTAGGTCTGAGTTTGTTGCTGTTTTGTTTATTTTGTTTTTAAGATTCCGCATATAAGTGAAAAAATATGATATTTGTTTTTTTCTGTCTGACTGATTTCAAATAGCATAATATCCTCTAGGTCCATTCATATCATTTGGATCACAAGATTTCATTGATTTTTATGGCTGAGTAATGTTCCATTGTATATATGTATCACTTTTTCTTTATACATTCATCTATTGATGAATATTTAGGTTGCTTCTTATCTTGGTTATTGTAAATAATGCTGGAATGAACATATGGATGCATATGTCTTTTTGAATTAGCATTTTGAATTTCTTTGAATAAATACCCACAAGTAGAATTACTGGGTTCTTCTTTCTCTCTTGTTATAGCCTTTGTTTTTTAAGTCTATTTTGTCTGATATAAGCGTTGTTACCACAGCTTTTTGTTTGTTTGTTTCCATTGCTATGAAATATTTTTTTTCCATTCTTTTACTTTCAGTCTGTGTCTTTCAATCTGAAGTGAGTCTTTTGCAGGTAGCATATGTAAAGATCTTGTTTTCATATCCATTCAGCCACCCTATCTTTTGATTGGAGCATTTAATCTATTTACATTTAAAGTAATTGTTGATCGATATGTAGTTTTTGCTATTTGATTACTCATATTTTTTACCTTTTTTTTTTTTCTTAGGGAAGTCCTTTTAACATTTCTTATAATACTGGTTTGGTGGTGATGAACTCCTTCAGCTTTTTGTCCAGGAAGCTCTATCTGTCCTTTGATTCTAAATAGTAGCTTTGCTGGGTAGAGTAATCTTGGTTGTAGGTCCTTGCTTTTAATCATTTTGAATATTTTGTGTCAAACCCTTCTGTTCTGTAAAGTTTCTGTTGAGAAATCAGCTGACATTCTTAGGGGAGCTTCCTTGTAGGTAACTAACTGCTTTTCTCTTGCTGCTTTTAAGTTTTTCTTTGTCTTTAACCTTTGGAATTTTCATTTTGATGTGTCTTGGTGTGGGTCTCTTTGGGTTCTTCTTGTTTGAGACTCTCTGTGCTTCCTGGGCTTGTATATCTATTTCCTTAACCAGGTTAGTGAAGTTTTCAGTCATTATTTCTTCAAATAGGTTTTCATTCTTTGCTCTTTCTCTTTTCCTTCTGGTACCCCTATGATGTGAATGTTGTTATGCTTGATGTTGTTCCAGAAGCCCCTTAAACTATCTTCACTTTGGGATTTTTTTCTTTTTAGTGTTCTGATTGGGTGTTTTCTGCTAACTTATCTTCTAAAAAGCTGATTCAATCCTCTCCATCTACTCTACTGTTGATTCTCTCTAATGTATACTTCAGTTCAGTTATTGTATTCATTTCTGACTGGTTCTTTCTTATGTTTTCTATCTCCATTTTTGTTTCCTATTTCTTTGTTGAAATTCTCACTGAGATTGTTGAGCATCTTTTTAACCAGTGTTTTGAACTCTGCATCTGGCAGATTGCTTGTCTCCATTTT
>NW_011889165.1:1096996-1100837 GCF_000151845.1 Pteropus vampyrus | reverse complement strand
CCTGAAGCCAGACACTTCAGTTTTCACAGCCAGAGTTGTGGGGACTTCTCTTTCCAGCATTGGAAGCCTGGGTTGGGAAGCCTGGTGTGGGGCTGAGACCTGTTGCTCCTCAGGGGGGACCTCTGCAGCCTAGAAAGCCCTTCTGATTTTTAACTACCACATGTGAGTGTGCGGCCAGCCTGTTCTGTGTCTCTGCCCCTCCTACCAGGTGGCTTCTTCTGTACGTCCTTAGATATAAGGCTTCTGTTCAGCTAGACTTAAGGCAATTGTCAATGATGGTTGTTATGTAGTTGTAATTTTTAGGTGGTTGTGGGAAGACTTGAGCACAGTGTTAACCTACTCTGCCATCTTGACTGGAAGTTCCTTTTAATGTTAATATTGTTGTTAGCTGAGGACCAGTCTTCAGTGGCAGGCTGAGTGCTCCAGTTTTTAGAAGGGAACCACTGACAAGGCATGAGGATACCTTCATGCCTACAGACTAGTCTGTGATCTGGGGTTGAATGGCAGTAAATTTGGGAACTGGAGCAGTCCATTTACCCTAAAATTTCTTCTGGGTCACAACCTTTTTAGCAGCAGCCTGTCTTTCCTTTTCAATCTCTTCAAGATCTCTGTGGAAGTCCTTTGCATTTTTTTTTTCCCCTTAGACTAAAGTGTATTCTATTGAGGGTGTATTGTCAGGGTACTGTGTTCAGAAATTTAATTTTTCCTTCTATGTAATTATATATCAGTGTGAATGAAGCTATGGTTGGTTTCTTTTGTTTCTATTTGCATTCAGTCTTAGAGTTTTCTACATTCTTGTTTCAATTTATTTTTTGCATGCATAAAACATTAACATGGTTGAAAAGTCAAAACTGTATAAAAGGGTATACTTAGAAGTCTCATTCCTTTCTCTATCCCTTCCACTCCATGGATACCAACATCCGCCACCCCTATAGGCCACTGATTTTATTTCTCATTTATTCTTTCTGTTTAATTTTACAAAAATAAATGTGTGTATTCTGACTTTTATACAAAAAATGACATACAATTTTTTGTATATTTTTCACTTAAAAATATATTCTGAAAATCACCCTGTATCAGCTCATGGAGATTTTCCTCACTTTTGTACATTTCAATTAAATTAAGTGTGATCTGTTTCATTTGGGTTTAAATCTAACATCTTATTTTGTGCTTTATACGTATTCTGTTGCACTTTCTTGTACCTTTAAAAAATTTTTTTATAACTTCATTTTCCCGCTATTAGTTTAGACATTATACTTTTTTCCATTCCTTTTTAGATGTTATCCTAAAAATTACAACATTTATCAAAGTCTAAAGGTAACTTTACTCTCTTCTGCAATGACTTTCTATATTTAAACTTGTAAGACCTAGTTTATGTATATAATGTTTGTTTAGATAAACTCACAAGTCCTTCTCTCAACCCTGATCTTCAATTTTGGATCATATTTGCTTCTACCTGAAGGGCATCTGTTAGATTTTCCTGTATTTGGGTGGCAAACTCTATTTTTGTTTTCTTAAAATGTCTTTATTTCACCTTGATACTAAAAGTATTTTCTCTGGAATGGAATTTTTAGGTGAACAATAATCTTTAACACACCAAAAGAAAAGATTCTGTTTTCTGTCTTGCAGCTGTCAGTCCAACACTTAAGAAAATCTGTTAATTTTTCTCAGACTTTATTTAGGAGTATCCTTCTTGTCTTCGGTTTTCTGTAGTTTTCCCATGATGTGTCTAGGTATGAACTTTTTATTTTAAATTCTGGAATTCATTGAGCTTCTTGAACCTGGATTGGTTATAGAAAATTCTCAGACATTATCTCTTCAAATGTGGTTTCTGTCCCATTGTCTTTCTCTGTAGGGACCCAGCTGCATACTCTTGACTTTGTATCTGTACCCTCTTCTTATCGGTTCTTCTGTATTTTCTGTTGGTCTCTCTGGGCTACATCCTAGATACCTTCTTTTGATTTTTATCCCTCCTCACGAATGTGCCTGGTCTACTGTTAACTTATCCACACCTCTTAACTTTGGTTATCAAATTTTTTCAATTCTTGAATTCTATTTGGTTCTCTTTCTTATATGCAAGATCACTTGATGAACATTTTCTGTTCCTTGCAGATGTTTTCACATGCAAGTTCAGGTCTAATGGGAGCAACAAATCGTCTCAGTACAAAAGTGGCATCTGTGCTCATTTATCTCTGAAGTTCCTTTTGTTCTGGCTATTTCTAACTACATCTTAGTTCTTCTTTTTAAGTCTTTTATTATTTTTTAACACTTTACCTAGAGATTTTAGGTTCATTTTTGTTTTGTTTTCAAAAGGACTTTCCAAATATCCTAGCCCATTATTACAGAGAAACTGAAACCTTATGGTTTCCTCTGACAATTTCTTTCTTCCTTATTTCTGACTTTCGGAGGGTGGATATTCTTCAGTTTTTTGTCTTTTGTCTGCTCATTGCCATTTCTTGTGACTCTGCCACTTAATTCCTATGTGACCTTGGGCAAGTCATTCGACCTCTATGTGCCTCAGTTTTACCTGAAAAATGGAGATAACAGCATCAACCTGATAGTGTAATTAGGAAGATTGAATGTAAAGCAGTTAGAGTATTCAACATACAAGTAACAATTGAATGCTTGCTGTTAGTAACTAATATTTTCATTATTTCTGAATAGTCTCTAGGCTTTTGTGTTTTTCCTGAATCAAGAATTACTTTTTGGTCAACATAAGTGATTATACATATACAAATATACATATTTATTTTTGTTTTTACTTATTTCCAGTATTATTGCATATTGTAAGTCTTAAAAGAATTTCTTTTGGTACCTAAACAAATTTTGTTCTAGAAGTATTTGAGACTGTCTTTTTTCTAAAGAATAGTTATTTGTACACACATAGATCTCTATTAAATCATTTTTGTTAATGTTAGTTTTCTATATGTTTTAGTTTACTAGACCTGAAAATCAGAAATTCTCTGCAATATTTCCAAATACATGTATTTATTTTGAATTTAGGTTTTTTCTTTCTTTCTTTCTTTTTTTCTTTTTAAATACTACTCTGTAGTTAGTGAAGTCCTCATCTCTGCTCAGGGAGATAATTTCCTATACAATCAGCCTCTTTCCTCTTGTCTTTTATTACTGTTTTCTCTGAATCCCTGAGAGTTGAAATTCGATTTAAGATTAGGAAGCTATTTCTAGGAGCTGGAGGAGCCCTTGCTGGAGTGAGTGAAGAAGCTATGCTCCCTGTCATTGGATTGGCACCAGCAGCAATGGCTTGTCATGTTGAGATACTGTAGTAAGAGGATAGTAGAAAGTCTCTATTAAGCCTGCTCTTATTTTTAAACCACAATTTTCCTTTGGCTTCAAATAATATAGCAATTTTCCTCTTCCTCTTGGCAGCCCGAGGAAGCCCAGAGAACCAACTAAAAATAAGATTTGCATGAAGATACATGAAAAGGTAAGCACTCTCCCAAACCCTACTGGTCTGGGCAGCCTGCTCTCTCATGGGGCATTCTTCAGAGGTTCTGTTACTAAAGCACCAAGATATAACACTGCAGACACCGTGCCTGCTTATTCTTGGGTTTCCATGAGAATTTTCACTCTTCGCACTCTACCTGTGAAAATTGCGAGGCAGCAAGGAGATAAAAGTGTTAGAGGATGTGACTGTTTTCTTGCAATTCTTTGTGTTTCTACCTACACTGAGCAAAGCAGCTTTCCTGTGGGAATTTTTTTTTAAAAGCAAAGTGTTCTTGTCTTTGTTTCTCTGCCTACATTATTAGTAGTAATGGAATGGCCCAGTTTTCTAAGGCTGCAAAATCAAGGGAGCACAACTTTTGCATTTAACTGCCTGTGC
>NW_011889165.1:1083614-1094291 GCF_000151845.1 Pteropus vampyrus | reverse complement strand
GATATGCTGGACAAAGGGATTCACATTCCATGTAGGATGGAGCAGATGGCGTATTTTGTCATGCTACTCAGAAAAGCATGCAATTTAAAACTCATGAATTGTTTATTTCTGGAATTTTCCATTTAATATTTTTGGACCATAGTTGACCATGGGTAACTGAAACTGCAGAAAGCAACCCCTGAGATAAGGGGGGACTGCTGTATTCAATGAATGAGATAGTGGTATATGAATGAACATTACTGATAACTCTAAAACTCTTCATTAGTGGTCTTTGTGCCAAATCTTCATGAAGAACAAATTGGGGTTGGGAAAGCATTAGTCTCCTCAGTGCCTCTCAAACACTGTGTGGCTCTGGTATGATTTCAGCTGGGAATCAAGGAGCACTCTTTGTCACCACAAATTTTTTTGAAGCTTTGGGAACAGTAAGTAGTTAGCTCTCTGGGAGCCTCAGGTTCACAGTGTTGAGGCAGCACCCTCCTGTGGTGTATAGGAAGCCAACATCAAGAGGAGGCTGAGGCAAAAGGACATGAGCACGCTTGTTCCTGAGTATGTATGAGGCTCCCTTTAGGCAGTGGTTGTCCAGGAATGAATGGGAAAGATGAGATTTGCACTAGCAGATGTGGGGATGATCCAGGGAAATTGGGATATTAATGTTGTCTCAAGATTAATTGAGCCCACAGGATGGTGGAGTCTGAGAACATTTGGGTTATAGTCACTTAAAATAACTCATGTCTATTCTTTCACCACTTCACATCTAGCCTCTTATGTGTAACAGGCTCTCTACTGGTCTCCTTTTCCTTGTCTTAGTCTGTCCCAATCCGTTTTGCTCCATTTTAATTTTTGTTCCAAATCTCTATCAATGTCCTTTGTCATATTAACAGAAAGAAACTCTTGAAAATAAGATGGGCACACTCATTGGAGCTTCAGGATAGAAGTGATGGAGAAGATGAGGATGGTGTGAGCATGGAAACTCTTCCACCTTATTTTCCTATCCTCTTTTCACCATTGCCTCACAGATAAACAAGAGGAAATGGGACTCTCTCGACAACTCTGGCATATTAGTCGAGTTCAACCCCATCTTTGGCTTGTTTGGTTTTAAGTTCACTTAAAAATATTCAAATAGCACTGGGAGAAACCATAAACTAATGCTGTTTAACAGCTAACATCTTAACTAAGGTAAAACCTGCATAAAAATTGGAAGCAAAAAATTTGCACTGTCCACAGATTTTCAAATTTGGAATCACATCAGTATCCCAGATGTCTTAGGTTGGCTACCCTAGAAGCAGAGCCTGAGACAAGGATTCAGGTGCACATATTTTATTAAAGTAGTATTCTTCAGGGGAAAACTGTAGAAGAGCAAAGGAGTGGAATGAGGAAGAAAAAGAGGCAAATCAAGGAATGTAGTTTCAGGGAAATTGTAGCTTATTCATAGGGTAGGTGAGGAATGGTCATAAATGACACCGTTTTGTACCCCATGCCTTGTAAATCTTTAGCAATGTTGATAGAAGTAAAGAGATGAGGGTCATAGCCTTCTAGGCAAGATAGTTCTCCTTGGCTGAGGGCACGTTTCCATAAAATGGGTGCCTCTGAGGTATTATCAGCCAATATTTGTAGCAGCTGAGGGAATGAGTACACAGCCCGGTAATCAAATTTGAGTGGGACAGTGACAGTGTCTACTACAGTCCACCCTATTCAGATTCACTGCTTCTCACATGAAGTTCATCTCACTAAAAAAATAGATTCTCCAGGATTTTGGTTGGTCACAGTTTCTAGGAAAACATTCAGAGGACGGTTAGTGGGAAAAGTATAGTCCCACTGATGCTGCTGGGCCTGAATTCACAACTAACACACATCATCTCCCTCCTTTACTATTCATTCTAGAGTCTTCTCACCCTCAGCTATCACTTCTAGTGGTCTAGATGGCTTATTTGGTAGGATAATCCAAACTCATTTCTGAGGAATCTGAGCCCAAGAATTAAGCTTATGTATTTCTTTGGTCAGCTGTGATCACCCTCAGAAGGTCATAGTTGTGAGCCAGATAGAGAACACCCTCAGAAGGTCATAGTTGTGAGCCAGGCAAAAGGCTTCAGTGCCATAGTGGTAGGTGTCTGGGAGTCTGGGCCACCCGTTCTTGCATCTTATTTGTGATCTCTAGACCTGTTTGAGCCTGATCCAAGATGTGCACTTGAATATCATGGTGGATTGCTTCTGAGCCTACGTGGGTCATGGTGGGCATTTATGGTACATGGTCACTTGATATCTCATGGTAAGATGTCCCATCTCTAGCCTGTCAGGAGCTATTTCTCAAATGGTGTATAATTCCCTTTATACCCTATACATTCAGAACCCTAATGATCTGTGTTATGACTCTCCTCTTGGAATTTGCCCTAAACTTCACCAGATACCTTTTCCACTTCTAATTCCATTTAATCTACCAAATAGTATGGCCCACTTGTCAGGGCTGCTTTTACTGCAGTCTGAATCAGCTAGTGATCTCTCCTTTTCTCTGGGTCCAATTCAAAACAGGAAGATTTCAAAATCACTTGATAAATGAGTCAGAGAAGTGTTCACAAGTATGAACAATACTACCCACAAAATCCCTAGGGGTCTATCAAGCATTATTTATTCCTCAGTGGAAGGAGATACAAGGTATAATGAATTGTCCTTTACTTTGGAGATGATGCCCTAGAATACTCCAGAGCATTAGACCCCAAAACTTTGGAGGTAGCAGGAATCTGAATCTTTGTAGAGTTTATTTCCCACCCATGGAGCCCATATATCTTATGAAGACATCAAAGATACTACCACTCTAGCTTATCAGATCTGATTAGCATGATGTCATCAATATAATAGATCAGTGTGATGTTCTGAAGAATGTCTCGGTGATCTAGGTTGCTTTGGGACTACGATGTGACAGAGAGCAGGAGAATTAACAATCTGGGACAAGATCATGAAAGTATGTTGTTGTCCAACATGTAGGAATGCAATCTGCTTCTGATTTGCCCTCCTCATAGGTATGAGAAAGAATGCATTAGCCAGAGCAATAGCAGCATGCCATATTCTACAGCCTGTGTTAATCTTCTGGTAAAGATAACCACATCTGGTACAACAACTGCAATTGAGGCCACTATTTGATTAAGTTTATAATAGTCCACTGCTACCCAACATGATTTATCAGGCTTTTGTAGGGCCATTTGGGTGAATTAAATGAGAATATAAATAGGGATATAAACCACCCTGGGAAGCAATATGGTTTTTTAATTTTATTATTTTGACTAAAGGTGGGTGTAGTTTTAGAGGCAGGCTCCCATTTGACCTTTCCTACTACAATTTTCCTGTTTAAGGAGCTAATACCCAACGTAAGAGTTTTGTAAATTGGTAAGTATATGCATTCTATTTACACATTCGGGAACTGGAGAAATGACTAGTAGGTAGCTCCAGGGATCCAGTAGACACACTGTGAGATGGATAGCATTAAATCAGAAATCCCAAATACCTCTGCTCTAACAGGAGGTCGGAACGGTGATTTGGTTTTCTGTGTATCAGTGTCACCCAGACCCTGTGTACAGCAACCCTTTAAAGATCTAGGTCCTCTTTTTCTCTCCAGTGTAAATGACTCATAGATGTCTTTTAGGAAGGACTCTGGGAATCACTGCTATATACATTTGTTGTGCTTTTGAAGGTTTCATACACACACACACACACACACATATATATGTATATATATGTTCATAGACATACATATAAATGTGTATATATACACATAATTTTTATATTATTTAAAATTTACAGAAAAGTTGCAAGAATAGTACAAAAAATTCCTGGATATCTTTTAACCAGATCCTCCATATGTTAACATTTTACTACATTTGCTATATCCTTTTATCTGTAGACGGATGGATAGATATATACACACATTTTTTTCCTGAACTGTTTAAGACTAAGTTGCAGCATGATTCTCATTTCTAAACACTTCTGTGTGC
The DNA here is from genome assembly GCF_000151845.1 of Pteropus vampyrus. NCBI lineage: Eukaryota > Metazoa > Chordata > Mammalia > Chiroptera > Pteropodidae > Pteropus > Pteropus vampyrus. Next base: position 1,090,308 of record NW_011889165.1, on the reverse strand, counting down.
ATGTTCTAAAAACAAGGAATTTCTTAAATAGCTGTCATACAGTCATCAAAATCAGGAAATTAGCATTGATAAACTATACCTTTTAGAACTTTTTCAAATTTTACTAATTGTTCCAATAACATTCTTGATAGTAAAAGAATATCTAAAGTCATGCATGGCATTCAGTTATGATATCTCTTTGGTCTCCTTTAATCTACAACAATTCCCGAGTCTATATTCGTAGTTCATGAAATTGACAGTTTTGAAGAGCACAGACCAATTGTTTTGTAGAGTTTCTCTCAATTTGGGTTTGTCTGCTTCATGGTCAGATTCAAGTTGCATCATAGCAAGAGACACATGCTATAGATTAGTCCCATTATTGGCAATGTTAAGTTTGATAATTTGGCTAAAGTAGTATTTGCCAGGTTCCTGTTATATACTCTGTGAGTAATAAATATTTTGGAGGAGGGGGTGATACTTAAGACTATGTGAATATTACCTCTTATCCTTATCAAACTTTCGTTTACCATTTTAGCAATCATTGGTGAATCTTGTCTTGGTCAAGGTGCTTGTAAAATGGTGGCTTTTGACTTCATTATTCCTTTTACATTTGTCAGTTTGCTTTCTACTGATAGAGCTTTCCCTTCTCCCTTATTTATATCATAGTAGCCCCCATTGGATTTTTACTTTAATAATCCCTTACTATCACTCTTTTAATGTTCAAACTGTCCCTGATTTGTGTCACCTCTTTCAATCAGTAAATTCTGGATCTGAGCACTGACTTGGGTCTGAAAATTGCACAAAGGATCGTGACTTTCTTTTGGGGCAGCTGATCTCAACTTTCTGCTTGTACATGCTTGATCTCTTTCAATACTAAGCAATACTCCCTTGGCTACTCATATAGCTCGCCTCAATGAACACCATATTCTATCGATCCGTATAAGTCAGCCATCACAGACTACCATTCTGACTTGTGCCCATGATGGTAATTATGACCACTCAGCCTCTGGCAATTAAGTGCTGCTACCAGGCCTTTGCTATTTTTAGGTTTTATGATCCCGATGGCTAGTAAGGAAGCCAATATTAAAACAGCAGCCTCTGTTAGGATCTCTTAGAGGAGAGCAACTGCTAAGCTTCTTAATTACGCCAGTGATACTCCTTCACCAGCAGACTTCATGTTGTCTTGATAACCAGCATATCTCTGGGCTTTCCCAAGGAATATAGTGGGTTTCTGGTATAATGTGTTATAATAAATCCATTCTAGCATGCTCTGAGTCTTTTAATCATTCCTCCACAGTCTGCCACAGTAGATCTGATATCTTTTCTTCATCTAATGTGGACCATTTCATTTTCTAGGCTTCTAGGATCCATTCCGACAGGGGATTAGGAAAAAGCCCCTGGGGCCTTATCAGCATGTTACTTCTCATGTCACAGAAAAGTATCCCCATATCGATGAATTCCCTTATCCAAATTTATATGCTACTGCCCTTGAATACAGCATCTTCAAGATCCATGTTCAGTCAAATTTTTGCCTTTCTTGTTGGTATAACTTTGTCAGCTCCTGCAGCTCCTTCAGTATGTAATCCTTCTCATCCCTTAGCAGGACTGAACTTGTCCAGTTGGGCCATGCTGAGATTTGACCCTCATTCTTGGTCCAAGATAGGATATGGGAGCAGATCCTCAGGAAGGTGAGCATTGTCCTATAACGCAGGGGTCCGCAACCTCTGGGCCAGGGACCGGTACTGGTCTGTGGCCTGTTAGGAACCGGGCCACACAGCAGGAAGTAAGCAGTGGGCGAGTGAGCGAAACTTCATTTGTATTTACAGCTGCTCCCCAGCGCTAGCATCACCACCTCAGCTCTACCTCAGATCATCAGGCATTAGATTCTCATAGTAGCACTGGTCCCTGGTGCCAAAATGGTTGGGGACCGCTGTTAAAGTACCTGCCTCCACTGAAGATTCTGCATTCTTTTTAAACAAGGGGTGGCTGCTATCTTCTAATTGGGGAAATGAACACTTTCACAGGCCCAAAGGATTCAGGGACGTTGGAGGATTGTCAAGTGTGTCTACCCAGATATCCTCACTCCAAGTCTCAGGATTCTATCCCTTCCATGTCAGGACCCTGACTTGGTGTAGAAGTTTTGTTATGGCTGAGAATTCATCCTGCTGGAATCTAGGTCGTTTTACAATTAATTTCTGAGTCTGGGGGTAGAGAGACCACAAAAAACGTAAGGATGATAGGTGAGGTGTTTGCAAGTCTAATTTCAGAAACTTCACGGTTGTTTCTGGTCAGTGCATGGCTCTAAGATATCAGCATCTACAGGAGCCACAGATTAGATGCTAGCTGAAAAGCCAGGGTTGGCAAACTCCTCAGATTGGAATCTGCCCTCCCATCCCCTTTCTAATGTTAGTCCCCAACTCAATGCTCTAGCCAGGCTGAAATCCTTAGGGTCTAGCCACTTACCAGACACATTGCTGAGCCATTCCTTCTTTCCTGCTGTTGAGGAATCATTTCGAGCTGGATCCATCTTTCCCACTGGGTGGTGAGCTCCATGGTCAAAATTTTTACTTTAAGTATAACAGGATTGAACAGCCTAGCCAGATCCTGGTTTTCTCAGTTTCCCTTAATATTTTAAAAACAGAACTATATTTAATTGATTATATGGTGATAGTTTTTAATCAAATAGTCCCCTGTCCTTCTTCCCCATTCTCACTTATGACAGGTAATTATATTTTGACATGTGAGGCTCTTTCTTTGGATATTTACTTCCATTTTCCTAGATCGCATGTGTACTGTGTTATTTCCTATTTGACTTAAGTTTGGAATATTTTTGCCTTCATACTTTAAAAATGAGGATTTATATCATGCTTCTCCCCCAACTATCACCATTATACCCCACACTTTCCTTTCTCCCATCTTCCCAACAAATTTATATCATGCCTTTTAATTAACCCAGTGTTCAGTGTTTTTATTAATAAGCCTATTGAAATGTTATTTGATCCAAGCCATGCAGTATTCTGATTGTATTTGCATGCTTGTATAACTCTTTATTTTCCCTTGAGTTAATAATTGTTACTTTTAATTTTCCATGAACCTCCAGATATGCCAACAGAAAGATAGATCTCCTCTCAGTATGTCTGAACATATTGAATCATTTTTTTTTTCTTGGAGACAGACCTTCTGAAAGTTGTCTCTTGGCTCCTATCTGGACTGGCTACTCTTCAGGCCAGCGGCACAGTGGTCATCCTTGGGTGAGCGGATCTCTCCTCATTGCTACCCTGGGGATTCCCTGTGCTCCCCCATTGAGCTGATCCCTTGCTTCCTGGACTCTGCATCTTTCTCTTTCTTGATTTGCTCTGATGTTCTACTAAAACATAGACTCTAGTACCTTCCTAGAAAATTACAAGGGTGGTCAACTTTTTGAGACCTCATTTATCTGAAAAAATTTTATTCTGACCTTAGACTTTACTATTAATCTGGGTATAGAATTCTAGGCTGGAAGTCGTTTTTACTCAGAATTTCAAATGCATTGTTTCCTTTTATTTTAACTTCTAGTGTTAAATATATCAGATGTCAGTTTAATTTCTAATTCTATATTTTGATCTTTTCCGTCCGTCTCTGGAAGCTTCTAAAGGAGCTTTTGTCCAATATTTTCCTAAAATTTCACATTGTATTTTTTGTTTTCCCTTCATTCTCTTACAACTTGATGTATATTTAGAGTCCGGAAACTCCTTTATTTATTGAATACTTTTTAAATCCATTCATCAACTTTCCCCCTTTCTTTAATACCTTTTATTTGAATAATCGGCTTCTGAGACTAATTTCAAGTTTCATTTCTTTTTCATCTTATTTAATTTTGTTCTGTTTCTGGAACATTGTTTCTACTTTGCCTTCCAAATCTATTTGGATTTATAAAATTTTTCCTGTCACTTAATTTTCTCTTCTCTAAATATTTCTCTAAGTTTTTTTTTCAGCATCTAGTTTATAGCATAATAGTCGTAAACTGTTTTCTGAGGTTGTCTGAAGATATTAACTGTACTATTTTAGACTTTGTTTTCCAAGCTCCATATACTGGCTCTTGTTAGTCTAACACTGTTTGACTATCTTTCATGTTAGAATCTGCCCTGAAATAGCTGGTGATTCTTGGGTTATATGATGAACCTTTCTCTTAAAGATCTATTTGTAGTCTGGGCTCTTTGATTGTGAGTATCTTTAGGGTTTTTTTCTGTTGAATGGTCATTTTTTTTCCCCCAGAGGGTACAATTCATCTCTTGCCTTTAAACTATACTTAGCTGCTAGTGATCTTGTAGACAATGAAAAAGGGGACTTGAGGTAGCTGATTCTATATGAGTTTTTCACCTAATACCCCTGTTTTCAGAATGCTACCTCTGACCTCAGCTGTGCTTGGTGCTGCTCTAGCCTGGAGCTTCAGACCCAGGAAGGGTAATGGAAGGACTGTTGCATGCAGTCAGCACTGAGAAGGGGTCAGACTGCTGCTTCTATCAGCATTCTGGCAGTTGAAAGCATTCCTGCCTTCAACTCTACCTGCTACATCCTACTTGTAGAGATACTTGGTGTCTCCAGTTTCCTGAATGTGTTTCTCAAGGGCAGTGATTCTGCCGAGTGGACTGGCTTGCTTCTGGGTTTCTCCCTTTCCCAGCTCATATTTCAACTTTCTCTAGTCTGCTAAGTCAGGTACTATTTGTGAAAAAATTCTGTTGCCGTTGTCCATTCTATTATTTTCCTTGTCCTTATTTTAGGCCTTTAAAAAAAATTCTGAACTGTAATTTTAGGCAGTATCAGGAGAGAATAAATGTGTTCAGTTTGCCATATTTAACTGTAAGCTTTTCTCTAAGACTCTTCCTTAGTCTCTCTTTTTTCTAAAGTCTCAGAGCACTTATTTTTTTGCGCCCATTCATTTTGCATTTACTCATATATTCTTATTGTTTTCTAAGAGTTTTGTGCATGGGAGGTCTTGCTTCCCTTATCAAAATATAGATCTTCTCTTTTATGACAAAAAAAATTGCCTTGATGATTTTTTGATTTACAGGAAGACTTTTTGTTTCTTAAAGGTAATCAAAATTAAAAAAAAAAAATTAAGATTGGAATTTGACAGACTTCTTATAGTGGTGTAGCAGTTCATATAGGCTGTACATTTCACTCATGGCTGTCTCATTCAGTAGTTATAAAACTAGTTTATAAATCAAATGCTTTATACTTAGAATCATATTTTCAATATTAACAGGAAAATCTTTCTATGAAGCATATTATCAACCTCATTTTATATTAAAATCCAGATTTTCATATATAACATTTTTGTTAATCAATTCATAAATGCTTAGCACTAACCTCATACTCTGCTATGCCAGTGCTGGTGGGACATGGAGAAAGCTTTTCAGGTAGGGAACATGTCTTTACCTAACTAGAGGATTATATGAACCACCCCCAAATCCAGTGGCTTTCAATACTTAAAAAAACAACATTTAAACATTTAAACGACAGTATTTCCTACAATTCTTGGAAGTTCTGCTGCTGATCTCATTTGGGCTTACTCGTGCAGGTGCATCCAGCTGGTGGGTCAGCTGGCAGGTAGGAGCTGGGTGCAGCTAAAGCCATCTAGGCCTGTCTCTTCAAAACTCTGGGCTTCTTCACAGCATGGTGATCTTTGGGTTGCTAGAGAGCAAGCTGCAGTGTGTAAGCACTTTCCTCGCCCCCGCTTGCATCATCACCTTGGCTGATGTTCCATTGGCCAAAGAGAGTCACATGCCAAGGCCAGAGTTCAGGTGGGAACAGACCAACAAAGGCAGAGATGTTAGGAGGCATGATTCATTGGAGGTCATTACTGTAGGAATCTCCCACAGGATATAGAATATTTGTGTATTATATATATAATTTATATGTTACCAAAGATCATGATAAATCTCTTGGTTTATACATGTGGTATAAATACAATTTTCTGGAATTGCTGGACCTTTATTTTAGTCTGATGGAGAAGATGAATGTGTGGCCTTCAAGTCCTAACTCATTTTAGTGCAAAAAGCCCATTTATGATTCTGCAGCCATGCTTATCAGCCACAAGGCCAAGAGTCTGCACCAGGCTGTAATGCAGCTTGTACCGTTTGATACCTTTGGTCACTAACATACGTCTTCCAGCCCCAACATTACCTCAGTACTTTCAACGCTTGCAGCAGTATTGAGCCCTACCAGGCTGCAGAGCTCTGGCAAATACGGCTGCCTTGGGAAGGGGGTATGTCTGAAAGAATCCAGACAAGGGCCGGTTAAAGTGCTGGGACCAGAGCCTCTAATCTGGAGGCAGCATTTTGGAGTAGACAAGGTTTAGCTATTTCTTTGCAACTTCACTATCAGTTTATAATGAAAGCAAGTTTTCTGATCAAATTTTGTCTTATGGGCACTTTTTTTTTTTTGTAAATTGACACAAAAGCACCTCTTCTTCAAGCTCTATGGAGGTTGATAATTTTGACCTTTCTTCTATCCGCCCAGGTGCCTACCATAGTGTGTGATGCCTGAGTTAAATGAGTCGCTATTTCAGTGGCGAGATTCAGCTGACTACGTTGGATAGTTCCGCTGGGAGCACAGAATCCAATGAACCAGTGGCAGGACCCAAGACCATTTAGGGATCAAACCCAGAGTACTGTCCCCACAGTTAAAGGGTCTTTAAGGCCAGTGCTATTCAATGGCTATATAATGTGAGCCA
>NW_011889165.1:1074030-1083249 GCF_000151845.1 Pteropus vampyrus | reverse complement strand
TGGAGAAGATGAATGTGTGGCCTTCAAGTCCTAACTCATTTTAGTGCAAAAAGCCCATTTATGATTCTGCAGCCATGCTTATCAGCCACAAGGCCGAGAGTCTGCACCAGACTGTAATGCAGCTTGTACCATTTGATACCTTTGGTCACTAACATATGTCTTCCAGCCCCAACATTACATCAGTACTTTCAACGCTTACAGCAGTATTGAGCCCTACCAGGCTGCAGAGCTCTGGCAAATATGGCTGCCTTGGGAAGGGGGTATGTCTGAAAGAGTCCAGACAAGGGCCAGTTAAAGTGCTGGGACCAGAGCCTCTAATCTGGAGGCAGCATTTTGGAGTAGACTAGGTTTAGCTATTTCTTTGCAACTTCACTATCAGTTTATAATGAAAGCAAGTTTTCTGATCAAATTTTGTCATATGGTCACTTTTTTTTTTTTTTTTGTAAATTGACACAAAAGCACCTCTTCAAGTTCTATGGAGGTTGATAATTTTGACCTTTCTTCTATCTGCCCAGGTGCCTACCATAGTGTGTGATGCCTGAGTTAAATGAGTCGCTATTTCAGTGGCGAGATTCAGCTGACTACGTCGGATAGTTCTGCTGGGAGCACAGAATCCAATGAACCAGTGGCAGGAGCCAAGACTATTTAGGGATCAAACTCAGAGTACTGTCCCCACAGTTAAAGGGTCTTTAAGGCCAGTGCTATTCAATGGCTATATAATGTGAGCCATATTTGAAAAGTTATATAATTTAAATAATATATTTTATATCACCATGCATTTCCTAAATATTATTATTTTAACATGTGTAACTAGCAACATTTCTATTGCTCAATAGCCCCGTGTGGCTAGTGGTGAACATATTGGGCAGCACAGTTGCAGATTCTTTAATCCTGTTCATTTAAGTGTTGGGAATGTCTCCAAGATAGTTTAGCCACTACACACATATTGGATATTATTACTTTCACTAATGAGAAACATCCATTGTGTTAGCGAAATGTCTGATATTGATGAGAGACAGATAACTGAAGAGCTTATAGTAATTACTTTTGGAATGGAGACTTTTTGATGAAATGTTTAACTAACAGCAACTGGGGTGTATATACCCGACCAGCACAACTGACCCTCTGGAGTTACTTAAAGTAACAGCATAGAGTTTATTCTATGCCCAGGGTTTTGAAGAGAAAGACCTAGATGGCCTTAGCTGCACCCATCACCTACCTGCCAGCTGACTTACCAGCTGAATGCAGCTGCATGAGTAAGCAGCAGAACTTTCCAGAATTGAAGAAAATGATAAATATTGTTTAAATGTTTAAATGATGGGCAGTATTTTAAATGTGATTTTATATTATGCTTATTTTAGGAAACAGTCCTAAAGAGATCTGAAGTACATCTTCAAAAATTTTATATATATCCATATAGAAATAGTGTACTCTTCTGAAATTGTATGTGTATCTGTGTGTGTGTGTGTGTGTGTGTGTGTGTGTGTGTCCGTCTGTGCATGCACCAAGGATGCATACTTTATGTCAAATTGGTTGGGTGTCTAGCTCAAGAGCTTTCCCATTTGTTTTTAGAAAAATTTAATATGATAGTACCAGGGAACCAGAGGCAGCATAACCTATGATAGTGTTTTGAGATACTGACTTCAATTTTATTTGCTGAGTATTTTTTTCTTCTTCTGAATTTTAATTAGGTAGCTAGACCCTAGTATTTTCTGCCTGAGGGGTTTTTGCCGGACCAAAAAGGAGAAGCTGCTTGAAGTCAGTGTCTCTCTCTCTCAATGTGCCAAGCTTCTTGAAAAAATAATGCTGGGGATTCCAACAGTGAGGCGAGAGAAGGGAGGGCTGGGGAGCTGAGTGTCCCAGAGGCTAAGAGGCAGTAGACAGTAGGCAGATGGATGAGGTGAATGGATAGAGAGGATAGGAGCTGTGCTTCATGGCATTGCCTCAGGGAGCCTGCAGGACCTCTGCTGACAGCCTAGGGAGGCTGGATGCTGTGCATGAGGTTTCCAGCCTCATCCAAGATACTCAAGCCATGGAGATAACCAATATGGATTGATAACTACAGGGACAATGTGAAAGCTTTGGTGGTGTATGAAACTCCCAAGAACTTGGCCTAACCATGGAGCCGGGTATGGGGAAGGAAGCCCCAGTAATTATTGAGACTAAATAACAGCTCAGAAGTAGAGCATTTGGAAGGATATATGGAAAATAGAACACTGTGCTGCTTTTTCACATCTGAGTTTGGACTGATTCATCCTGTTACAAACAGCTCTGCAGACAGACCAAGAGATTTATACCTAAGAATTGAAGGGTGTCCTGTGCGGTCATCTCTTAGTCCAGTGGCTCACAAATGGATCAAACACCATTTGCAAATTACTAAACTGAGCTTAACACTGAATCTAGAACCAGGAGGCCTATTTGTAACTGTGGTTCTGACTTGAGCAAGTACATCACTTTCCTGGGCCTTGATTTCTTCTGAGGCCCTGGGATTCTATGAGAAGTTCATAGGCACCTTGGATATGAGAAGCATTGGGCAGGACTTCCAGCACTGAGGAAATCAGCTTGTCTAGAAGGACATGAGCTGCGAAAATTTTTCATTTTCCTAATACTTTTGAAGTAAGATTTGAAAAAACACTAGGTGAAAAAAACAATAGACTTAGACTCATCTGTCATTAAAAGTTCCGTGCAAATGCTTCAGCTGGAAGACTCTGGCCTCTGCATCTATGAGAAGCTCCACATGTTCTAACTTTTTGATTCATTTTCAACAGGGCTTTGTCCTCAGCATATCAGGTCTACAACTGGGTGTCCATGTTCTGAGGGGTGAAAATCAGTATTGATTCTCCTGAAAATGGCTGTTGGATTTCTTTCTGACTCGTGGAGCATTTTCTCTGACTTGGAAAAATCAGTTTCCAGAAACTGATCTGTAGCCCTTTTGTATAACAAATCTTGACATTGTGCAACTTGCTGAACAGTAGAGGTAGGGGAGGGAGAACAACAAGGCCATTGGAGCTTGGAGTTTGCTGATATTTTTCCATTAAGTGGTCCTTAAGTGGCAGGTTTTCCCAACATTTTGGATATACCCTTTTTTACTTCTAATTTTCAAAATCTAAATTAGAAATGTTTCCCAAAGAATGTTTAGCATTAGACTAGATATAACCTTTGGCTTCAGTAAACCCGAAGAGTCCTAACAACTGTTCATTATTACAGCTGGGCATCCTAGAATATGTTGGTTTTTAAGATTTTGCTACTGTAGTCCTGAGAGCTTGCTAAAGGTGGGAGGGCCTTACTGTACGTACCATATGATAAAAATTTTATTTGACAGGAAATACATGTTAACAGTTATTAAGAGCTTACTATGTTGCGCCTAGCATGATATTTACTGCTTGACTTGGAGCACCCTATTGAATGCTCATGATGCCAAGGCGATTCTTATCACCCTTCATTGACAGACAGGGAATTAGGATAGAGAGCCTGGGCGTCTTACCATCACACAGCTCAAGTGGCAAAGTTGGGTTTAAACCGGTGCCGTCTGACTTGGTGCTTACGCTCTTCACCCAATTCATTTATGTACACACACAAGCATACATACACACAGACATACATGCATACATAGAATACTTAGACATAAAGTAGCTGTGCGTACATACTCCATATACAGGTAATGATTCACTTCATCAGATATTTATTGACAGCCACTACTCTGTGTCAGGTATTGTTTCAGGTGCTGGGTGAGAAGCAAGAAATATGACAGACCAGGTCTTTGCCATCAATGGGGCCATCAGTGGGGAGAGATAGGACATAGTTCAGTAAGGTCATTTCAGAAAGTGAGTACTATAAAGAAAATACAATAGGGCGTTGTGATTTAGGATGAACTACTGGGAAGGCATTTAATGTGGTGGTCGTGGAATGCCTCTTCAAGAAGATGGCACTTGAGCTCAGGTCCGAATGAAGAGAAGGAATCCCCTTGCCAAGATCTGGCGGCGAGAGCTTTCTAGCTCGAGCAGAAGTCCTCAGGTGAGAGCAAGCAGGGTGTGTTCAAGGAACGGGACAAAGGTTGGTGTGGTTGGAGCATAATCAACAGGAGGAAGAGTGGGTAGAAATGAGGCCACAGGGGAAGGCAGAGCCAGATCTCTGAGGGCCTATAGCTGGTGATGATGAGGGATGGGTGGGGTGGGAGGGCAGAAGGAGGGGGCATGAGAGGAAAGAGGGAGAAGGGAGGATACTATGTGTGTTGGCCTCCCGTGGACAAGTGATGACTAGGAATTCATATGTATTTATCTCATTTAACACCCGCGCCCCCCCCAAAAAAACCCCTTAGAAGTGGGGACTATTATCTATACTTTATAAAGATCAGCTGTGAAATATGAGCCCCAAGTAGCTCTCACTTCCTTCAGTGTTTCAAAGATTACTGCAGAATCCTGCGAATCAAGCTGAATCACACACAATATGACCAAAACACCTATTGGATGCTTGTGATTGATTTCATCGTTAAATTAATATTCTTATATTTCTCTTCAGTTGAGCTTTATTGGTGGTCTTCTGAAAATATTCACTCTTTTTTTAACACCAGAACATATGCTACAGATCTTTTACTTGTCTACTCTGTCTAGTCACTGAACATTTATAATCAAAATACTTTCTTTTTATCACTAACAATAATATTCTCTTCGCTAAGAATCCTTGGAGTTGCTCATGTAATCCATAAGGATGAAAAGTCTTATTTTCCATTCATTCCTTGAACCTATATTTATTGACCAAGTTACTGGTCAGGAATATTTGTCTTGTGTCTCCATTGGGACATCTAGCGGCAGAGCTGGTGCTGGGAAGCCTGGGTCTTTGTTGGTATGTAGTCAGGGGACATAGTTGCCTACCCAGGCTTAGTTCACCTTCCCCTAGGTATAAACCACTTTTATTTTTTTGTTACAATGTTACAAAGAATGTTTTACTAAGAGTTAAAAAAAAAAAACTGTTTTGAATTTTTGCTCAGCCACTTTTCTGCTCTATGGCTGTGGGCAAATCACCGAACCTCGATAGTCACAGCGGGTCTTTCAGGATCATGGTAAGTATTAGATTAAACAGAGCATGTAACTGGGTCTTTGACCCCATGCCCTCTAATTGCTATCCCTTTTCTCGGCCCTCCTCTTAGAACAGAACCACTCAAAAGTATCTTCTGTTCTATTCTGTCTCCAGTTCATCACCTCTCATTCTCTAGAACTCACTCCAAACAGATCTCGCCTTTCTACTAAAACTGTCCTTATCAAGAGAGCCATGACCTCTCTCCTACCCAAACAGACAGTCGTAGTGTCTTCTTACTCAGCCATTTCTCACCATTGGCTCAGAACTCTCATGCCATCTCAGACTCTCCTTGGCTATGCCATCCATAATAGCTGCCCCTTCCCTCTTCCCTGGCTATACTCTACACCATCCTTCTTTATTTTCTTCATGGTACTTGTATTAGTTTCTTCAGACTACTATAACAAATTACTACAAACTTGGTGGCTTAAAACGATAGGGATCTAGTCAACGTTTTTGAAGGTCAGGGATTCAAAGTCAGTTTCTCAAGCTGAAATCAGGGTGTCAGTAGGATAGTGCTTCCGACTGAGGCTCTAACAGCTTCTGGTGGCTGTTCTCAGTCCTTGGCTTGTGGCTGTGTACTCCAATCTCTATTTCCACGGTCATTTTGCCTTCTCGTGTGTGTGTGTGTGTGTGTGTGTGTGTGTGTGTGTGTGTGTGTGTGTGAAATTTCTCTCCGCCTCCCTGTTATAAGAATATATGCCGTTACATTTAAAGTTCACTCAGAAGTTTAGAATAATCTATCTCAAAACCTTTATTTAATCATATCTGAAGTCCTTTTTACCATATAAAGTGACAGTCACAGGTCCCAGAGATAAGGATGTGGATCATTTTGGGGGGACATTTTTCAGCTACCTAACATAGTGCTTAATTCTCAAGATTGCTCAGTACCTAGTTAATAGTGCATCTTATGGTTCTCCTTCTAGGTTTTAAACTTCATGTGGGCAGGGATTTTTGTTTTGTTTTGTATACCTTAACAAAAATATAAGGAATGTCTTTAATTTTTTATTCTGCTAGAACTCAGATGGGGAAGAAAGCTGAAAATCTTTTTGGTTTCAGGTGGAATTTGGGGCACACAAAGAATATTTTTTGCCACATGTGAATGTGAGTTTTCAATTAGCTTAATTTCCCGGGAGCTAAAGAAATGTAATGGTTTATAAGCCTTTTTTAATTTGTAAGACTTGTCATGTAATTCACATCTTGTACTCCTGCAAACCACATTTATCTATTGGTTTTTAAGATAGCAATGGGATTGAACCAATCGGCATTACATGGGTACCATGTAATGGATGTTTAATTCACACATGTCCAGAAGGAAACAACAAATTAAGCATTTGCATAAAATATTTAACATATTAAACATCCAACATGGAATGTTAAGTCAATGGGTTTTCTTTTGACTTATTATTTTGCACCTGAGAATAGCTCGGGAGAGTCTGTATTGACATAGTTCTCATTTTTCCTTGCAAAGGCCCATATCGCAAAAGCTTTCACATGTGTCTCCTCATTGAGAAGTTAGGGGATGGTCTCAATGGGTATGAGTCCCCAAGGAAAGTGTGAGTGAGCTGGCAAACTAGAACAAGTCTTACCTTTCCCCACCCTTCCCCAAGTGATTTACAATGTGACCAAATCTGTGCAATAGTATCTCTATGAGCCATTTCCCTATAGCATATCGAGGACTCTAGATAACATTTGCAAAACTTGGCCCTTGACACAATTTATTTGTGATCAAGGAAACATTAACTAGAATCTCACTTCATAAGTAGGATTGTTTAACATATAAAAGATAGGACTTCTGAGATAGTTTATAAATCAGAAACCATGTTTATATCTAGCGATTTGAGATGGGTAAAACTATTACCAGAGCTTCTACAAAACTTATGAGAGATAAATACCATGTCGAGAATACTTTATATAGGTTTTTAGATTGATACCAGTACATCCCCAAACCAGTCTTTCTATTCATTGTCACGAATTTGTAGTGAGGGAATTTTGTGGGCCAGGCATGATGCTAGAGTCGGTATAAAAAATATAGTTCCTCCCTCCAAAGACTTTCAGGTTTAGTAAGAGACAAATCAAATATTTTTAAAGCATTGTGATTAATGTCTGTGTTGGAAGATGACAGTATCCATCTTTTCCTATCCCAGTACTCCCTGTTGAGATTCTCTTCAGAGCTTTAGTGCAGCAGATAGGCTATAAACCACAGGCCTTGTGGGTAAATGGACATAAAGTGACCCTGTGATCCTCCCACCTCCTGATGTCCACACCCTTCTATGATCCCTTCCTCTTGACTATGGGCAAGATTTTGTGACTTGATTTCAACCCATGGAAAATGGCAAAGACAATAAGATATATATGATCACTTTTATGTGATAAGATTGTTGCATGTATCTAGCTACAGTCTCTCTGTGTCTCTGGCTTTGAAGAAGCAAGGTGCCATGACTCCTATGGTCACAAGGTACTGAATGCTTCCAACAACCATGAGCATGAAGGAATAGTAGGCACTTCCCCAATTGAACCCCCAGAAGAACCCAAGCCTAGAGAACGCCTTGATTACAGCCTTGTGGGGTCCTAAGCAGAAGACCCATTTAAGCGGTGCCCTGACTTCTGATTCCCAGAAATCATGAGATAATAAATGTGTTATGCTGCTAAGTTGTGGGAATTCATGATATAGCATAGAAAACTAGTTGTTTCTAAAGCCACCTCACCACCAAGCGTGGCTTGGTCAGAGTTTCACCATTGGATACTACAGCAGAGGGAAGAACCAGATTATGGGGGGCAGCGGTGGGGTGAGAGGAGAGGGAGACACACAGGGTTTCATCCAGGAGAGAGTTTATACTTTATCCAAAAGGTAATGGAGACCCTTTGAAGGGTTTTAAATGAACGAATAACAAGTTTAGATTTACGGGCTCTGATTTCCCTCTCAGTGAAAAAGGGAGAGAAAGACCAACCCTTAAACTCTTTGTACCTGGAGCCCATCACCCTGGTTTTGTGTTCTTTCTCCATCCTGGGTTAAATGCCTTCGTGGCATTCCCTTCCATGCCCTGTGCCACTGGTCCCATCTCTTCCCAAACCCAAAAGTGTTATTTCTGAAACTTTCTTCTAATTTACACTAAGTTTCTGAAGGGAATGAATTCGCACATTATTGGCCTTTAGCAAGTAGCTTCAGAGATAATCCAAACAAAAACCTGCAGAGTTGAGACCTTCGAGATGAGTCCTTAAGGGAGTCAGTATTTGATAAGCAAATGAAGCTTCAGGGGGGTGGTTAATGCCTCAGGCACACAGACTGCCAGTCTAAGCTCTGATAACTACTTTTTAAAAAATTATCTGTTTCTAAAACCGCCAGTGATCTAGCTTTGTTCTTACTGACACATTTTCAGTAAATTTGTGAGAAATATATTCTTGTTATACAACTGTGCCACTTCAACACTTTATCAATTATGTCTCTTTATGCCTTTCTATATGCTAGTTTTTCAACTACCAGTGAAAAAGACCTTATTTCCTAAGACTTACCACGCTTACTATTGCTAATTAGAGTTGTTTTTAGACTTACCATCATCTTCCTTTTCCTGCCTTTTGGGGGTGGTTTTGGTGTTTATTCTTTTCCTTCCTTCCACTTTGTTGTGGATTGCCCTTTCAATCTGCTCATATTTGTGTGTGTTCATCAGGTATTTAAGTGGCCTAGTGACATAGTCATTGAGAATTAAAACAGGTAAGTTAGATCCGAGATAATTAACAAAGTGGGAAGAAAGATAGGGCACAGCAACAACTGTGCAGTTAAAGTATACTGTGTGACCACATGTCCTCTGAACGTTTCCACTGAATTGTTGACAAATATTTCACACTCAGGACTGCACTCTGAACTCATTACTATACCTGCCCTCTGCCCCACTGCTACTCCTGCCAGCTTTCCTATTTTAGCAAACAGCACCACCATCCATGCAGTTGACCAAGGAGCCCTTCTATTTTCCTTTTCCCTCTTAGCCAATCAGTCACTAGATCTTGTCCATTCTGTCTCATCCATCTACCCTCCGTCATCACTCCTATTATCTCTCATTAGTCTATTGCAATGACCTCCTGATTGGGTTTTCTGCACAACCCTTTTTTCCTATCCCAATCCATTTTCACAGTCATAGTCAAAATTTT
>NW_011889165.1:1067959-1072045 GCF_000151845.1 Pteropus vampyrus | reverse complement strand
GTGGGACCAATTAAGGATTAATGATGAGGGACAGGACAGAGTTAGGGCTATTTTTAGGGTTCTCATTGGCCTGCTGGAATGGATGGTGGTCCTATTCTCTGATAAGGGACTCAAAGAAAGAAGAGCTTATCTTGGGGGTGGAAGGCCAATGAATTCCATTTTGACGCATGGAGATTAAGTGCCTGTGGAACATGCAGGTCAGAAGTCCATTGATGAATAGGGTTCTGGACTTAGGAGAGAAGTCTGTTTGAGGATGCGTGGGAGGAGCCCAGGCATAGAACTAGCCCTACAGGTAGAAAAGGGGAACTTCAACTAGACCCTGAACTCTCTTGGACCAGAGCCTTTGAGTCTCTTTCTGCCTGGCTTTGGCTTATTTTTTGTTACCTACCCCAGGCTTGGAGTTCTATTCTGCACATCTCCATGGTAGCTGCTGCCTTGCTACCCTATTCACCTTCCTAGTGATAGCTACCTGTGCTTCCCTGGATTCCTAGATGTTGCTTACCCACCCTTTAGAGAGGCCAGGTGGCAGATGTTGGGCCTTCTTGTTTCTGGTAGTCATTCTAGATTGTATCCGGACTGTATTGCCTTTGTCTGTGGAGATGCTCTTGGGAGCTGTGGTCTGTCTGTGTGAAGAATCCCCTATTATCCCCTGTGGGAGATTTCATTCAGTACCTAGAAGCCAGTCTTCATAGCTGACACTCATCTTGCTCTGTCCCGAGAGACTTAAAAATAATTTGACTTTAAATAAATGAGTATGTAAACATGTCCAGAGCTCTTAGTAGTTGGGCAGGTTGAGGCTTTGCTGTCACCCTTTAAAGAAGAGAAGGTGGCCTTTAGAACTACAACTTCTCTCTGCTTTCAGAAGGCAGAGGTGGAAAGTCTCGATAAATCAAGCATGTCGGTGTTGCCCCCAAGTGGCACAAAGCAGATTAGGTTCCAACTATGACTTCCTATGGAGGTGGTGTTTCAAACAATGACACCAGTAAAGTATTGACTTTCTAAATTGGGGAACTCATATCTACAATTATTTTAGATTTGGCAGAGTTAAAATCCTGTTACCCCCACCAAGGTACATATACTCATGTCCTGCCCCCTCAATTCCCAATCAGGTTTTTAAACCTAGTGTGGAATCTGGAGGGAGTTGGCCAGCTTCTACCTTATCTGCCATGGAAGCACCTGAGTCAGCTTGCCCTTTCCTTCTCATGTGATCGTGCTTTTCTGAGGAGTGTTCCGAGCCCTTTCTTCTCTTGGGCAGTTAACCTACTTATGGAAAACCGAGCACTAGACTGGGAGGTAGGAGAGTTCAAGTTCTAGTCCTGGTTCAGCCGCAGCTAAGTTTTGGGTGACCTTGGGCAAGTCCTTTGACCTCCCTTAGTCCTGGTTTCCACATTCATATAGTAAGCGAGGTAACTGAAACACCCAGGCAAGATATTTCATCTCTCAATGAGACAGGTCACCTTGTCCATTTTAGCCCATTGTCCCACTTCCTCTCCACATTTTTGAGGGAAATCCATGGCTTGCCCACGGCTCGTAGTCTTATATAAGAAGACCCACCCTCCCATTCCACCTCCCTACATCTTATGGCCCAGGAATAGGTTTGGGACCCAAGAGCAGTCACTGCATAAGCTGGTTCTATGGTCCAGCTTAAAGAAGTTGAACTGGATTCATTTCTTCTTTTTTTTTTTTTTTGTTGGGGGTTGAGGGGATTTGACCAAAGGAACCAAGGAACCCAAAAGGAATTTTTCAGTTAACAGTAAGGATAGAAGAGATCCCAGACCCGATAAGGCTCGACTGAACTTCTCTATCCTTGGATGTTCTTTAAGATTTAGTGTTTCATCCATACAATAATCTTGCTTTTCCTGGACACTAAATCTTGAGTGGGCTACAGGAGTGGGAAGATGAAACTTCTCTCCAGAGTTTCTAATATTTAGTGGGAGAAACAGACAAGTAACCCACCTTCAGCCTCCCCACTTCAAGACCATCTTAGAGGAAGGAAGAGTTAGCCTCATATCTGCTCCTGAGTTGCCCACACTGCAGTTGTATACTCAGAGGAACTGAAGTTCAAATTCCAGAACTGCCACTTACTAGCTGTGTGATATTGAACAAATTACTTAACCTCTCTAGATCTGAGTTATTATGTCTGAAAGATGGGGATAATCATCATGTCAATCTCATAATATTGTTGTGGGAATTACATAAGCACTGTATTTCGCTCTACTCTTTAACTCCTGGCTTTTAAATGTGAATAGATACCTGAGGGAAAGATCGTTCTTCCTCACCTCTGTACTGCCTCAGCGCATGTTTTGCAGTTATTATCAATCAAATGATTTGGAATGGAAACCAAGGAATGGTGGGATAGGGAGGCTGTCCAAATTATCACATTATATCTATGACAGGAACAGACACAGAAGTTTTTCTTTGGCTCTTGGCCTAGTTTCTTATTCAATGTGTATTGCCAGTGTGTGTGTGTGTGTGTGTGTGTGTGTGTGTATGTGTATGTGTGCATGCATGCGCGCACCCATTAGTATGTGAGTATGTGTATGTGTTGATTTCAGCTTCTATAAAATAAAATAGCAACCAGCTGATAATTCTACTTTTGCTTAATGAAAGAGAAATGTCCCAGAAGGTCAGGTGGGGAACTTGTGAGGAAGGAAGACTGGTTCAGGTGTGATAAATTCCTGGCCTCTGATAGCTGTTAGTCTTTCCCTTCTGAAGGGAAAAAAATGCTAATAAATAATAAATAAAATTCACGCTATCCTGAGAATTACTTCAGTGTGTTTTGAAAGGAAAAAAATGGAGAGTTGAGCTAGCAGATCTATTTCAAGATGATTTAACAGGTGAGAGGGAGTTGCTCTGATTGTTTTATGTCTCAGGCTATTAGGTCTTGTGCAATGCGACAGATCCGTTCTAATTTATACAGTTGTTCAGCAAAACTTTTGTGGGTTTTTAAATTGACTGTAATGTTTAGCAATTGGAATATAAATTTATTCAACCCTCTTATTTGGTCGCCTCAATGGCGCATTACAAAGTATTTTATAGTGTCTGATCTGCTTAAATTTTACAACCAGCTTCTGTTGTTCTACACTTTTTCCAGCTAGTGCTGGGTGCAGCTTGCTGTCCCTGTCCCCTGTTGGTCCCCATGGCTGCTCCCAGGGGTTGGGGAGGATTCTGCGGGTGAGCTTAAGATGCCAACAATCTTTTTTTTTTTTTTTTTTTAATGTCTTCCTTTTCTAGGATTCCCACCAAATTTCTGAGGCAACAGTTGCTAGTTTGACGTAATTCTAATTAGGACTTTGCCTGCCTCGTCCTAGCTTTAAGTTGTACCAGACTCTCAAGTTTCTTTCTTCCTTTATTACCAACCTTCTTGACATAAGTAGACTATTATTGGCAGTCTTCACTTTCACATCAGTGGCTTTCCCTTTGTGTCCTGACTTCTACAGACACCGACTACAGGAACTACTTTCTTGAAGGTCCACAATGGCCTCTGGCTGTCACATGTAAGTGCCTCTGTTTTCTGGGTATCGGCAGTGTTTGAATGTATATCTTTCTAGATATTATTTCTCCCTTGATCAACCTGACATAACTGTTATGTTCTCTGCTTTCACCCATCCTTCTCTAAACCTCTGGTCTTCCCATGTACACTTGGAAAAAGCCAGTCCTCCTCATCCTGTGTGATAGTGCGCACAGGTCACATCTCTGAAACCTCTGTACGTTGTACCTCTACTCACTTCCTCCTTTGAACTCCCCTGTGAGTATATTTTTAAATGCTATTTAATGCATTTTATTTTATGTGAATGGGTACAAACACTAGCTGGTCTCTCTTTTCCCCACAACTAGAAAATATTGGAGGACAGGGACTTTGACTGATATAGCTTTGAAATTCCCATGGTGCCTGGCACATGATAGATGCTCATGAGTTAACCCAAATGTGTTTTTTCAGATGAAAGAGGATTTTGGGGAGCTGAAGGGAGAAAGAAATGTAAGAATGGTAAGAGACAAGGCTGGAGCATTAGGAAGAGCCAGATGAAGAAAGGAAGTTTATAATTCTCTGAGGATTTTGGATTTTACCCAAAGAGCTATAATTGA
>NW_011889165.1:1057945-1067909 GCF_000151845.1 Pteropus vampyrus | reverse complement strand
TTTTTTTTTTTTTTTTTAATGTCTTCCTTTTCTAGGATTCCCACCAAATTTCTGAGGCAACAGTTGCTAGTTTGACGTAATTCTAATTAGGACTTTGCCTGCCTCGTCCTAGCTTTAAGTTGTACCAGACTCTCAAGTTTCTTTCTTCCTTTATTACCAACCTTCTTGACATAAGTAGACTATTATTGGCAGTCTTCACTTTCACATCAGTGGCTTTCCCTTTGTGTCCTGACTTCTACAGACACCGACTACAGGAACTACTTTCTTGAAGGTCCACAATGGCCTCTGGCTGTCACATGTAAGTGCCTCTGTTTTCTGGGTATCGGCAGTGTTTGAATGTATATCTTTCTAGATATTATTTCTCCCTTGATCAACCTGACATAACTGTTATGTTCTCTGCTTTCACCCATCCTTCTCTAAACCTCTGGTCTTCCCATGTACACTTGGAAAAAGCCAGTCCTCCTCATCCTGTGTGATAGTGCGCACAGGTCACATCTCTGAAACCTCTGTACATTGTACCTCTACTCACTTCCTCCTTTGAACTCCCCTGTGAGTATATTTTTAAATGCTATTTAATGCATTTTATTTTATGTGAATGGGTACAAACACTAGCTGGTCTCTCTTTTCCCCACAACTAGAAAATATTGGAGGACAGGGACTTTGACTGATATAGCTTTGAAATTCCCATGGTGCCTGGCACATGATAGATGCTCATGAGTTAACCCAAATGTGTTTTTTCAGATGAAAGAGGATTTTGGGGAGCTGAAGGGAGAAAGAAATGTAAGAATGGTAAGAGACAAGGCTGGAGCATTAGGAAGAGCCAGATGAAGAAAGGAAGTTTATAATTCTCTGAGGATTTTGGATTTTACCCAAAGAGCTATAATTGATACAGGATTTCAAATGCGAGAAATGAAATGGTAAAATTGGCATTTAAAGCCTTTTTCCTGGCTGAAGTGTGAAGACTAGAATGGAGAGGGGCTGACGAAAGACGATGATCGTTAGATTGATGAGTGCACTAGAGAAATAAAGGGAAGAGATTTGAAAAAAAAAAAAAACCAAACCCGAAAACCAACCTTGTAGGTAGGATGGACAGGAATCATAATTGATTGGATGTGAAAGATGAGGAAAAGCATAAGAGTGCTTGCCAATTTCTGACAAATACCTGGTTGCATGGGGGTACAAATGTCATAATGAGAGACTGTTGAAGAACCAGGTTCAGTTGTGTGGGTGGCAGGCATGGGGAGAAGAAGTAATTCGGTTTGGGGCATGTTGAGCTTGAGCTTATGAGACATTCAGGTGGAAATGTGTGTGGGTTTAAAACTCTAAAACATCATAGACGTGTGCAGATGGCTACTGGATCCTTGCGAGTAGACTGAGCACCAAAGACGGGAGTAGAATAAGAAAAGAAGAGGGCCTGAGACAGTCTGGAAGATTCCAGCATCTACAGGCTGGGCAGACAAAGCAGAGTCAGCCACGAACATTGAGGAAGAGTTTGGTGTTACTGAGCCTGAGGGACAGCGGTGTTTCTAGGAGGTCACCTGAGTTGCAAGCTATAAAACAGCCGAATGAGAAGAGACCCGAGGTGTGCTCACTGGGGTAATGCAGCCACGTCATACCCACTGACGAGAGCACCCTGGGTGGAATCCAATTGGAATGGACAAAGAAGTAATTGGACGGTGAGGAAACACAGAAAGCTCCAATGAGAAGTTTTGCTGTAATAGGGGAGAGTAGGGGAATTCCTGGCACATATGGAGTGTGGGAGAGGTTTTGGTTTTGTTTATTAATATTTGTTCTTAAGATAAAAGACTGGAGCCTGTTTCAGTGTGGGAATGGAAGGAGCCAGCGAAGAGGGGGAAGGTGAAGAGTCACCGGTCAGGCTGAGGGTTGGCCTTAAGTCTGAGGAGGAAAGGCCCTTCATTTACAACGGGAAAGAAAGAGGGGATGTTGGGTACAGTGCAGGGGATTCGTGACTCTAGTAAGGTAAAGCATCCTTTAGAAAGGTTTACTTTCTTCGTGACATTAATGTGCAGCTAAAGTTATTATTAATATAAGATTGATCACACATATTAACTACCAGTAATGACTTAACTACGCCAAGTATTTTTAGTCAGTAACTTATTTAATCCTCACAACGAACCTATTGGATAGGTTCTGTTTTATAGATGAGGAAACTGGGGTTCATAGAGGTCATAATTAGTTGGTAAGTAATAGAGCCAAGACTTGGACCCTAAGCTGATTCCCAAACCCCTGCTATTGCTATTACTATAGCTATTGTATGGCTGTCACTATTACATTGACGTTATTGGCTTACTCTTTTTTTTTTTTAACTGGACTGTACACTTCACGTTGGTGGGAAAGTTTGTAGTATACCAGAGAACGCTTTATTCTTCAAGTTCTAGGGTCAATTGAATTGCATGCAGCTTTATAATTCTAAGAATATTGGAAATGAATGGAACTGATCAGAGGGTAGCCTTTGCCCAAACATGTTCTGAGATGCAGTAACCAGGTGCCATATTCTAGTATAAAAATCCTTTATCTGCTTCCTGTCTGAACAGGAGGACAGCGAATATTTATCAGCACTGGAACAGTTAATGAAGCGTACAGCATTAGGTTTCTTTCTCACAAAGGGCTACTGGGATTTTTGTTGTGATTGTTTAATGCACACTCTGCCCTCTTGTGGCCAAGTTCTCCCATGACCCAGGCAGGGGTGGGGGTGGGGAGCAGGGCAGTGGTAGGGGAGCTGCCTTGCACTTCACAATCTCTCTGTCCAAAGCATTCTCCTGCATATTTTTCTGTGGGGGGTTTTTTTTTTTTTTTTCATTCAACAGTTTTTCTCTCCATGTCCTACAACAACATGCTGACTGGTTGAAAAATCCAGCTGATCCAAACTCTAGCGCCATTTCATAGCTGTAGAGACTGGATGAAGTCGTTATCACCCAGAACCTGAGCTTTTGGGTTTGAGCATGGGCTTAGGAGGCAGAAAGACCTGGGCTGCAGAACCAAGGTAGGAAGCCACCTGCTAAATTGTTAGCTTCGTCCCCTGTGACATGGGGAGAACCTTATCTGCCTCAGGATTAAATGGGCAAATGTATGTAAATGGCCTGGTATAGCGTGGTTGTCTAATAAATACTAGTTCTCATCTTTCCTTGGCCTGATTTCTGGGAAGATCTTCCCAGACAAGTGAGGGCTGTCTCTATAATGACAGTTTAGCAGCATCATACTATTGTAATGGTCTGTTTCCTGGCTATATTCCCCCTGGACAATAAGCTTTTGTGAGGATAGAGATCTTGTTTGTATACCAACTGGCCAACATATAGGCGATTCAATAAATCTTTGATGAATGAATAAAAATTGAATGTGTGGGTCCCAATGCCAAGAATCTCAAATTGTTTTTTTTTAGGCACACTAGATTTTGAGAACTCCTGCTCTGGAAGTTCCACTAAGTAGGACTCATACTACAGATAAAATTTTATATGAGCCTTATCTCTGTTCTCTATAATTTGCTTCATATCTGGCAACTTTTGACCTTGGCTGGAAAACAGAGCTCCTGACCTGCTGCCAGATACTTTGTGAAAAGGGCTAGTATTTGTGTTAATGGAACAGGGTGTGACTGAACACTTGGGGCTTTTCTAAAGGGCTCGGACTTGGTTTATGGTTCAGGGTATTATCACAGAAAAGGCATTTAGCATTTCACTTGCTGACGGTGTGCTTGAAATCTTTCCAAATCAACAATGGTTTTTATATTATAAAGGTTTTAAAGGTCATTTATTTTTTTGATTGGAAATGGCTCCTCTTTTCACCTTACTCTTTCCTTGACCCAATGCCTTTAAGGTTTTCAAAGGAGCTTGTGGAATATATCTGCCTCATTCTAGATCCAAGAAGGCTGCTCCTATCATGTTCCCGTTTCTTTTGACCTGCTTGGATAGCATTTGTACAAACGCAGAAAAAAAGAAATCCCAGGCTTAACTCTGGGCTTGAGTCACCAGCACACTTCTGCAGAACTTTATTCCCCACAAAAACCACTTACAAGACCCCAATCTGGAGGCCAGATGCCTCAATCATAGCAATATTCCCATCACTCCTGCCTCAAGTGACTCTTTTAATGTTTAAGTTTCAGAAACTCTTAATTTGGAAAAACATCCTCTTCCATAAATTAAAACAAAGTTAAAGAAGGCTCACAACATTTAAGTGAAGCAGGAGGGTAAAGTCGAGCAGCATTGTGCTGGGGGCGCTTGTTCCTCCATCTAGGGAGTTTTAATTACAGCAGCAACGATATCTACCGAACGTTTATTACATGCCAGGCCTTGAGCTAATCCTGTCATAGACCACATATCTAATACGATCCTCACAACAGCAGCTGTGAAGTGAATACATTGCTTCCATTTTATGAAGGAGAAACTGAGGCTTACAGCATATGAGTGACTTGACAAAAATCACACAGTAAGTAACAGAACTAGGATTCAAACGCAGGCCCATTTGACCCATATTCTTAAACACCTGGCGATACCCAAGGTTAACTACTTCTTTTCAGTTAATGGCTAGGGAGGTGTTAATGCTTTGACAATTCACAGAACTCTGGAACCCATGGCAACTGATACTTCAACAATGTGGCCTTTGTAGTGCAATCAGTACCACCTTTTATTTGGAACTGTTAGGTCTAGATTTCTCCCTACCAGAAGCCAGGTTCAGTCTCCGTCTGAAGATTTAGTTTTATATTACAGAAATTCAGTCGACTCACTTGTTGTCTCTTCGTGGTCCTGGTGTGTTTTTCTTCCCTTTCTTCCCCCCGTCCCTGCCACCCCCCACTTTTTCTTTCCCTATAGAGTATTCTCTTTCAATCTTGCTGGGTGATTTGGCACCATTTATTCATTAGTGCAAAGGGCCTCTCTTTTCAGAACATCAGTATATTACGGACTAAGGAGAGTGTTGGAGGCAGGCCCAGGGAGGGGAAAGCAGAAAGCATGGGGGTGGGTTGAAGTGATGACTGAACACCATCCAGCAAAGCAGGAGGGACATAGAAAAAGAACCGGAAGTACCAGGGAAAAGAGGTGATTGAGGGGCAGGTGCATGGAAAAGGGCCAGCAATGAGTAGAAATAAACGGTTTTGTTGTCATTGTTGTGTGTGTGTGTGGATTGGCTCCCGTCAATCTCAAACCTCTTTCCTGTTGAAAAGATAATGTCAAGAAGTTAAGTCTTTCATTGCTAGATTGTAGGGTAAGGTCAAGAAGCTTGCTGATCTGGGCTGCAGGTGGCTTGGTAAAGCCACAGAGGGGAGGAGAGAAGCAGCTGGTTTTTCTTTAAAACAAGAGGAGGTATCAGTTTGAAGGCTGGCACTGCATTTGCAATGCCTCATTGGCTGAGCCTCCTCTGTGATCTCCCCTGGGGCAAAAACTTCTTCTGCTTTGGGGTGCTTTCAACAGAAAATATCCCTGTGTGAGGTGACCTTCTCTAGGGTAATTTCGTGTATTCTATGGGGATTTTGAGTTGGTTGTGAGATCTCTACATTGGACCTGCTTACTCTTTTTTTTCCCCCCCTGAGAGAGAGAGCAGTAGAAGGAATAAGAAGTTGCTAGAGTAGGGAGGTAAAAACTTCCTGTCACCTTCTTTTCCCAAACTTCAGAGCAATAATGATAAAATCTGGGCAAACTACTGATGGGGGAGATAGACTTGTTTCTGGAAGATTTTTCTCCAGCAAGAACAAAAAGTCCCAACATAAGTAAACCGAACCATAAAAAAGAATATGAAGAGTGATCCTGGGGTAGGGAAAATTCTAAAATGAATCTCAAAAATCATGCCCATGTATAATCCCCTCCCCTTGGGTGCAGGTAAAACTGGTAACTTGCTTCTAACCGATGGAATTTGGCAAATGTGATGGGCTGTCAGTCCCATGATTATGTAACCTTATGGGGCAAAGATGAAGGTACTTGACAGGTGTCATTAAAGTCCTTGATCATTTGATTTTCATCAAAAAGGAGCTATACTAAGTGGGCCTGACCCAAACAGATGAGCTCTTAAATGAGGGTCTAGAGGTCAGAGACGGAAGTAGTCAGAGACTTTCTACTGGCCTAGAAAAAGCAAATTGCCATATTATGGGAAGGGTCACATGGCAGAAATCTGTATTGGCCTCTAGGAGCTGAGGTCCTCAGTCCTACAACTGCAAGGAACTGAATTCTGCCAATAGTCAGTTATCCAAAACAAAGGACCCAGCTAACCCATACTTGGTCTCCTGATACATGGAAATTATGAAATAATAAATCTGTGTTATTTTAAGCTGCTAAGTTTGTGGTCATCTGTTAGGCAGCAATAGGAAATGATACAGATCCTGTGTTTTTCAAATGAAATCTCAAGTCTTCAAGATAACATCTACTTCAAGACTTTATTGTTGCTAACATAAATTGGAGCCATAATTATTCTCTTCTTCAATCACTACCTGCCATGACTCTCTGTGAACCACCTCAGGAAGCTCTGTCATTAGGGCTTCCTATGAGTCTGCTTCTGGGTACTGCAGCAAGATAAATAAAACAAAGAGATGCTTTTCTTCTGGTCTCCTTTTTGTGAGCTTATGGTATGCATATTCTCATGTACATCGGGCAAAACCCTTTTGTGGGTTTTTGAGCTGTCTTAGCAGTGGTTTGGTGAGAGAGAACACAAAGGAAAGCACTTCTGGGACCACTGGCTCCCTCCAGTATGTAAATCATCCAGCAATATGCAAATTGACTCCTCAGGTCTGCGATTCTTTCCTCTTGGCCTTCTCAGACATTGCCTGGGAGTTAAAAAGCCTTTCATATTTTGCTGCTTTTTAGCCCAGTTTTGTTAGCATCTTCGAGTGCTTGGAAAATGTGATTTTATAGTTTAAACTATAGCCTTTTGACTCCTTAAAGACATTGAGAATGCAATTCCCATCACTGAGTTCGCTGTGTATTTCATCGCACTGAACTGGGCGGTACTGTATGGGTCTATAGCACCGGTCTTCCCAGTAAACACGGCAGCCTCGCTTTACTCATCTTGGCATTCTCAGGCTCAGCATTGTGCACCATGGTGTTGGTCAGTAAATAAAGTCTCTTCTTTTACAGAGAAATAAAACTGAGGGATCCACCCAGTAGGGGATTTAAGGTCTGCTCAAGGTCACGTAGCTTGTTAGTGGCAGAACTGGTTCTGGGACACCAGCCTTC
Organism: Pteropus vampyrus; assembly: GCF_000151845.1. Classification (NCBI taxonomy): domain Eukaryota; kingdom Metazoa; phylum Chordata; class Mammalia; order Chiroptera; family Pteropodidae; genus Pteropus; species Pteropus vampyrus. The sequence goes on along the minus strand of NW_011889165.1, from coordinate 1,060,737 downwards.
TGAATTCCTATATCTTTCTACTTCACCTCCCAGTTGCTGCACAAGTTCTAATGTGCAGAGGAGGCAGAAGCAGGAAGGAGATGAGTAGGTCAGCATCATTCTCCAAATTCCACTTCAGTTCCCATCCACTCTGGCCTCCATCAGGCTGCTCTTAACTCCATTTCTGTGTTGTGCACACACTTTCTGATGGCCTCCCGGCCCAATTCCCTCCAGTGCAGTTTTCAGCTTCACACTTCATAAATTTTATTCACAATCGATAAATAAACCTATTATCATCAGGGTTTTGTATTCTCATCATATATCGTCATCTGTCATAAACCATTTCATGCAGGAGTCCTTTTATTCAGCATATCCTACTCATCTTTATTTCTGAGTCAGTGACCGAGAGAGACAGACTCAAAGTGCAAATCCAAGAATTCAGTTTTTGCTCAATAACAGAATGTCTAAAGATAAAAGTCATATTTAGACATTAGTATATTTGAGATTAGTGCCAGGGAGAAAAAGTCATTACCTTGTCAGGAGCTCTGTACTTATTAGAAGCGACAAAGTATTTTGTTTTTCCATTCAAATGTGACGGTTCTGACAGAGAAGTGGCTTTCCATTAAGGTGTGTTTTCAAAATGCTGGTGGCTTCTGGCCATCTCTGCCAGTTTTGTAGGGGGCATTTGATCTGAGTGCAGCTTTCAGTTGGCAGATAAATTGGAGTCACAGTTACATATCAAAGTATACTTTGGGGGAGAAGCTAAATGATACTGTATGTCTAATTAGGAGCTCCATTTCCTAGTCACTGCCACAGCCTTTAAGAGTAGCATATATTTTTTGATAGATTCTCAAGTTGGAGAGGCAAACACTCTATGCCTGGGATGGTTTCTAGTCAATGGATTTTAATTGAGGGCCTAGAAACTAGGATTCTAAATCATAGTCGATAGTTCTTAAACAACCAAGTGGTAGTGAACTCTGCATTGCTTGCCAACCTTTTACACATAAAAGTAATAATAGAAAGCATCGATATTTCCTGGGGAGAAACTGATGTTCTGGGCTGGTGGCCATCCATAGCGCATGCGTTGGGAAGCCACGCTCTGAGAAGGAATGACTGTGGAGACCTCCAGCTTGTTTAGGTGTCACATGTTCTGAGCTTTTCCTGGGTTCCATTAATCAATACAGGAGGAGGGTCTTTTGAATGGCATGCTCTGCCTCCTAAAGAAAGTTCATAGAGCGAATGTGATATGTGCAGGACTGTTCTGCAGGCCTCATGAGGGTTCTCTGTTTGGTAAAATCTAAATCAAGACATGGGTGAAGACTGTACCCCTTCTATCCACTTAAATTTGTGGATCTCATCATCTAAGAAGCTTGATTCTCATGTAGAGGCAGCTGAACACCTCAAATATCTCAGGGTCTTATGAACAAGTCACGACTAGCAGAAAATCAGAGTTGAGAGAGGTATTGAATATCTTATTACTTTGACATCTACTGTAATTAACATTTACTTGTTGAGAACTTAGATGCCAGGACTTGTGGAATAGTTTAGATGTTTTATCTCACTTGGTGCTCACAACTTGGTGAGCTAAGACCTTTGCTTTCTCCACTTTATAGAGAAGGAAACTGAGGCTTTGGGAAGTCACAAAGCTATAAAGTGGGACAGCTGAGTCTAAAACTTTAGTAGGACTCCGACACCTGTGCTAAGGACGCCTATGCCTGCAGCTCCCAGAACTCCGGGTGAGGGATGTTGGATGTGCTCCTGGGGGGAGCCTTATTTGCAATGTATGAACATGATTTTCTTTGATGATAAACCTGAAGACTATTACTCTTCTTGTATCTGTTCCTCACTTTTCCTGCCTTTCTCTGCCTTGGGCAAATTACTTAACCTTTGTACCTTAATACTTCATAAAATACGGACAGTGATGCCGTGTTTATCAGAAGGCAAGAGACTTTCATCCTATGAGATGCACAATGATATTAGAACAATTGTTTTAACATTTTAATATTGAATTGTGAGCCTAAAATATAATAAAGGAGAGTTAGTATTTTCTTAGCTATAACTCGTGGCCAAGAGGCATGGCATTTATTGAATTTTTTCAGTCCAATAAGCATCTCTAGACAGTAAAGAACATAATATGTGACGAGAGACTGCCAGGGTGGCTGAGATTACCTCAGGAGGAATGTTATCTTAGGAGAAAATATCTTAGCAGCTGATGAAAGAATTCTTCTGTCATAAGGGCCCTGGCCTTATGGTAAAGAGCGCTGAGAAGCCCACTTCAGGGGGAAGCAAGACTTAGGTCTCCTTTTCTCCAGCAAGGAGAAAGGAGACAAGGGAGAATCTGGGTCTCTGGAATCACTTTCTCCCACCTGAGTTTGAAGCCCAACTCAACATTTACAAGTGGTTGACCTTGGGCAATTTATTTCATTTCTTTATGCTTCTGTTTTCTCATGAAGTTAGAATAACAAGAATATTAACCTCTGAGTGTTATGAAGCTTAAAGAAGGTAGTATGAATGCAGCTCTTGAACATAGTTTAAAACAGAGGTGGGAGATATTATAACCCTGAGGGTTTATAGCGAGAATGAAAAGGACCTTCAGGGAGAACAATAATGGGAATCTATTATGTTGTATAGTGTATCTTCTCACTGGTCTCTCAAATAATCTTACTATTTTTTTTTTTTTGAGATAAGAAGAGGAAAAAACAATTATCTATATTTTCACCACACAAATTCAATCATTGTTAGTATTTTGGCCCATTTGCTTCCAGTTATTTTGGAAAGAGAAGATGGGGGCAGCTAGGAGGAAGGATATTATT
>NW_011889165.1:1054818-1057895 GCF_000151845.1 Pteropus vampyrus | reverse complement strand
GGGCCCTGGCCTTATGGTAAAGAGCGCTGAGAAGCCCACTTCAGGGGGAAGCAAGACTTAGGTCTCCTTTTCTCCAGCAAGGAGAAAGGAGACAAGGGAGAATCTGGGTCTCTGGAATCACTTTCTCCCACCTGAGTTTGAAGCCCAACTCAACATTTACAAGTGGTTGACCTTGGGCAATTTATTTCATTTCTTTATGCTTCTGTTTTCTCATGAAGTTAGAATAACAAGAATATTAACCTCTGAGTGTTGTTATGAAGCTTAAAGAAGGTAGTATGAATGCAGCTCTTGAACATAGTTTAAAACAGAGGTGGGAGATATTATAACCCTGAGGGTTTATAGCGAGAATGAAAAGGACCTTCAGGGAGAACAATAATGGGAATCTATCATGTTGTATAGTGTATCTTCTCACTGGTCTCTCAAATAATCTTACTATTTTTTTTTTTTTGAGATAAGAAGAGGAAAAAACAATTATCTATATTTTCACCACACAAATTCAATCATTGTTAGTATTTTGGCCCATTTGCTTCCAGTTATTTTGGAAAGAGAAGATGGGGGCAGCTAGGAGGAAGGATATTATTCCTATTGTAAAAAAAATATTATGTATTCATTATAAAGAATTCAATGAGAGAAAATATAAGGATAACATTTAAATCACCTCAAATTCCACTTTCCAAGTCTACTATTCTTAAAAGGAGGCAAACTCCTGATCTCCCTCTCTCTGTCGCTCTGTCTCTCTGTCTGTCTGTGTGTGTGTGTGTGTGTGTGTGTGTGTGTGTGTGTGGTGGGGGGCAGGGGGGCGGCGGGGGCCAGATAAATAAAACAGGTAAAATGTTTATAACTTTGAAGTGAGGTGATGGGTATATGGAATTTTACTTTTGGGATTTGAAAATTTCTAAAAGATGTTAAAAAAAGGAAAACTTTAAAGAATGGAATCATAGTATCTACACTCTTTTAAATGAGAACTTAGTTCAAGTTTCATGAGTTTAATAGAGGAAAAATATGCAAGGAAAACTAAAGAAACATTGAAGTTTGAATAAACCTTTTCCCACCACAACACATGCTATTTTCTGAAAGATCCTTCTAAGGTTTAAAAGTGATTAAGGCAAACATTTGGTTTTGTGGAGTCATAGTATTTTTAACTAGGATTCCATTATAGACAATATCTACCTTTGAAAGATGAGAATATGAGCACTCTCATCCTTCTCTTCATCTCTTCCTCAATTTTTGTTATGCTGTATTTTATTGTACAGATTTACAACATTCACACTATCTTCAGTGTGAATCATCTTCAATAATTTCTATCATGGTATTAAATCAATATTGAAAGGAGTCATTTTTCAGCATTTAACCTTCTTAACATGACTTTATTCTTGGATTAATTGTGTTGCCACAATTCTTAACCGGTTGGATTTTATGATCATAAAGTTTTTCAAGAAGCTGCTTGTGTATTCCTTGAGTCCCTCCATATGTCAAAATGTCTTCCCTTTGTACCCTGCTGAGGTACCGGCTGAGTATTTCTAAGTTACAGGTTTCTTCCATGAGAATGTTGCTGACATTGCTCCAATGTCTTTTGGCACTAAAGTTTGAAGACAACTAAGCTTTTCCCCATTTAAAGGTGATTTTGATTTAACTGTCTAGATGCTAAATAAATGTTTTATTTTTAATCCTTGACACTCAATAATGTAACTAGGATTGATCTTAATTTGAACTTTCTGTGTCACGTATTTCTGAAACATGATCCTGTAGATTTACTTTTTCATTTCAGGAGAATGCTCTTGTATTATATCTTTGAACACATTTTTTTTTGTTGTTGTTGTTGTTTTACTGGGGGAAGAGGGATATACTTCAGGAATCCTGATTATCCTTAGGTCAAATTATCTTTTTATGTCTTCTGTATTTATTTGTTTTTCATTAATTTCCTTATATTTGTCTTTTCTTTTGTGATTATTGTATTTATCTCTAGTCATTCCTATGTATCAGTAATGAATCTTTAGAGTATTTATTCTGTTCCTTGATTTCTAATTTTTGTATTAATTTAAAAATAATATTGCTTCAGCTCTCTATTACTTATAAGTTACAATCTACTTTTACACCCCAATCTATTATTTTGTCCTTGAATTCTTGATTGTAAAAATTCTTATTTAGTTGCTCTATGGCATAATGCACTTTTGCTTGTTTGTTTTACTATATTTGTGTGCATAGTTTTCACACTGGCTTATTTTTATTGGTTTTTTTTTTTTTTTTTTTTACATCTTGCTCATGTTTGAGGAGCTTTATCCAGATTTTCTGTTTGCTCTGATGTAGTTCAGATGACATTTTAACTTTCTTCCCATAGTATCTCAAACCAATTTGTTTTTCCTCTAAGCTACAGCATGAGACTGAGTTTCTGCTTTTCTGTGATGTGAGAAAATGGAAGTATCTTGGGTTTAGCTTGGGGGTGGGGTAACGGGAGAGAGCTCATCTAAGGGTTAAGCTGCGTTTGTGAGACTGTCAGGGTCCTCTTCTGAAGTCTTGCTATGTCTTCTCTACCAGGTTTAGGTTTACTGAGCAGCCCTGGAAGTGTGTTTAACATCTTTCCAATAGCCCATGTTGCCTGGATCATTCACTTGGGCTCTGGTCCACCCTGCCATTCATTTCTCCATTTCCTACATTTTTCCTAGCAATAGTTTCTCTGGGGAGAGGAAAAAAGGTTCACCATCTAGTTTGCTTCTCTCCAGATCTGGGGGTATTAGTGAGCATTCTTAACATTTTGTTAAAATTAACAGTTTAAATTCTTGAGGGAAAGATGAGAGATTGTTCAGAAATGGATTTGTGCAGAGCCGCTTCTCCCTGTTCCATAATGTCCTGTGTTGAAGCTTGTCGAGTTAGGTTATGACCCTTTTTGTATTTGGTTGCTGCCATGAAATTTATTTTTTTTTGCCTTATATTTTATTATTATTATTTTCTTATTATGTTAGGTATCAAGGCACAGAAATTCACTCAGGACTTTCAATCTGCCATCTTAATATGACCCCAGTAATTGTTCAGTAATTCTACATGGTTTGCTATTAGTTTGGTTTGAACAGACTTTCATT
>NW_011889165.1:1016217-1054768 GCF_000151845.1 Pteropus vampyrus | reverse complement strand
TCAGGACTTTCAATCTGCCATCTTAATATGACCCCAGTAATTGTTCAGTAATTCTACATGGTTTGCTATTAGTTTGGTTTGAACAGACTTTCATTTTAAAAAGGCTGTGGATGAGAGGATAACAAGACACCTGAGTTAAAGTGAGGTTGTACATGAATCTGTAGGTCTAAAATTTTAGTTATTTAAAATTACTTCGACACATGAATATTGAGGAATTCCCATTGATTGGAAAGTAGGAACAAAATGTGTTGACAAAACAGCAATTTCCGACGAATGGCAAAACCATATTTTTGTTTGATAAACCTAAGGAATTTTTTGTTTCTCTCAGGATCCATATTTGTTTATTCAGAAGGGAAACTGACCTAATGGGTAAAGGGTTAGGAACATCAAAGTCAAACCAGGAATCAGTTTTGAACCTATATTTCACACAGGCTTGTGTCTTCCGAAGACAATGTCAAAACCAGGTAGCTGGTTTTGTGTGTGTGTGTGTGTGTGTGTGTGTGTGTGGTGGCGGGAGGGTGGGGGGAGGGGCTACAAACCTCTCCTAGAACTAAGAAGTGAGGGAAGCAGAGTTACACTGCAAGATCAGTGCAGATGAAACCCATGAGAGGTGTGTAGTCACCTAGAAGAAGTTTCAAGGCTTGCAAGATATAACCCTGTATGCATGTATAAATGTATTAACATATTAAAAAAACAAACAAACAACGTGTCCAAACCAGAGGGCTTGGTCAGCTGTGGGAAGCATAGAAAAAAGTAAATCACCAGAGATCACATACTAACTCTTTTATTCCATACCAGCTCTGTCCTTGGGAGAAGGAGAATTCACTATCCAACTTCCAAAATTCCAGTCTCAAAGGCGAGAATGTATTGTGAGTCTGATGTTAAAACATGAGCTTCATCAGACTTCCCTTTTTCTGATTTTATGTCCTCACGGTAATTTTCTGGTTCCAGTGAAGGTCTGCTCATGTAGAAAGAGAATGAAGGAAATATACAGATTTTAAATATTTCTGAGTCTTTCACAGTGATTTCTCATGGTAATGAGTGGCTTCTGATTACCATTTGGTTTTCCTTGACTACAGGGAGAAAAGGAGATTGTTATGCCAACTCGAATAATTCTAGTCTGTGTGACAATTATATTTCTCACTTTAAATTAATATATTGCTATATTGCCAACCCGATGCCTTCCCCAGATCTTCTGTACAGTTTAGTTAGTATGAGTCAATATTTTTGAGTCTGATCACCCTTGGACATTGACAAAAGTGAGCCAACCTTCTTCTAGATAACTGATTCTATTGCCATCTTCCATTCCTCTCTATTTCTACATCAAATATGGTTACATGTTTGGTTAATTCATGTTTATTAAAATGTGTTAAGACCAGCTAAAATTTTAAATACCTCTGGAGGAAGTTTATGAAATTTTTTTTTTTTAATTTCATTTGTCTTTGTTTCATTGCTTTGAAACAAAAAGAGTAGCATGGGGGCAATCGAGACAGTTTCTTGCAGCAGTCTTGCAAAGGTCACTTGCAAAGGTCATTTTTACATTGAGGACCTATGTCTCCTCATTTGAAGTGTAATGCTCTTTCTATGAAATTTCCTGTCCAATCTAATGGTACTGAGGCTATTAGTAGAAGCAAGGATTACTATGTGAAACAGAGAGGCTAGCACAGGGCATGAGTATCTCAGGAGGACCCAGAGATGAAATCACTCTTCCCTTCATTTACTCAGTCATTTCAAGTGCTTGTCCCTGTGGTGGTCTTGCTTGTCTATTGACTTATTCTTTTGAAAAGCCCGATAATGTGATAAAAAAGCACAGAGACAAGGGTCAAAGAATCAACGTTTGAGCCATTTCAGAACGCTGAGAAGATTTTATTTAAAGCTGTCTGCTTTAACAAAACTACTTACCAAACACTGTTATTTTGCATAAACATAATCCCAATTACGAAAGTAGCCTTGTTATCTAACAGACATGACTGACTGTTTAATAAAAAAATTTGGCTGGAGCATGGAATTTATTTTTTAAAAACCATAGAAAACTCAATGCATACATACCTATAACATTTTTTATTAAGACATCTAAATGCATTCATTTACATTTTGATACAGATTCCAGGCTTTTTTTTGTTTTTAGTGCAAGTCTACCAATTATAGTCCTGCATCATTTTTCTTGCATAAATGACATACAAAACGCATCATCTTCATTGCCCTAATTGTAGTTTATTTAAAGAGAGGTCCAAATTTAAGCTGTCTCTGACAACAAGCAAGCAAAATCCATTTAAGTTTTTTTCCCTCAATGCTCCATAGTCATGTACATCAAATTTTAAAGTGACTCTCCTTTGTGAAATCATCTTTATAAAACACGCATCCTAATTCTTGTAGAAACAATTTTTCTTTTTTTTCATTTTCACATTTGAATTTTTATATAAAATTAAATAAAAATACTTGTGATAATAACAAGCACAACAGGATTATATAAATTCTACTGACTCTTAGTAAGAAGGAAATTGTCATTCACAGCCATCAGTGATAAAAATGCAGCATGCGCTGGGGACCAGCCATCAAGAACCTAGCATATCAGTGAATTCAGCTGGTCTGCTAGGTGGAAGTCAGATAAGAGAGCTTCGGCTCTATGGACCTTGGGAGTCATCTGGTCCAAACTTACCTCATTCTAGAGTTAAGACCACTGGGCTCCAGAGAAGTGAAGTGACCTGCAGCAGGTTATAGAGTAAGAGAGCTATTATTAATGTCTCTGTTTCTTGACTTAGTCCAATACTTGGACTAAGTATTCTTTTGTGGTGATTCATTTTAAATATCACCCCTCACAGTTTTATTGAGATATAATTGACATACAAGGTTGCATTCGTGTAAGATGTATAACATAATGATTTGAAATATGTGTATATCATAAAATGATAACCACAATAAATTTAATTAATATTCATCACCTCACAGAGTTATAAAATTTGTTTGTCTGCGATGAGCACTTTTAAGACCTACTCTCTTAGCAACTTTCAAGTATACAGAACAGTATTATCTATAGTCACCATGTGGTATGTTACATCTCAGAAATTACTTGTCTTATAACTGGGAGTATGTGCCTTTTGATCACCTTCACCTTTTTCCTTATCGTCTACCTCCACCTCTGATAACCATAAATCTGTTTCAAAGAGTTCAGTTTTTAAAAGATTCCACATATAAGTGAGATCTTATGGTATTTGTCTTTCTCTGTCTGACTTATTTCACTTGGCATCACACCCTCAAGGTCTATCCATGTCATCGCAAATGGCAAGATCTCCTTCTTTTTTATGGCTGATTAATATTCCACTGTATACATATACCACATTTTCTTTAACCATTCATCCATTGATGGACACTTCAATTGTTTTCATGTATCGACTATTATAAATAATGCTTCAGTGAACATAGATGGGAGTGCCTGTATCTTTTCAAGTTTGTATTATTGTTTTCTTTAGATAAATACCCCAAAGGGAAATTGTTGAATCATATTTTTAATTTTTGAGAAACTTTCATACTGTTTTCCATAGTGGCTGTACCAGTGTACATTCCTACCAGCAGTGCACAAGGGTTCCCTTTTTTCCACATACTTACCAATGCTCATTGTTTCTTTGTGATAATAGCCATTCTAACAGGTATGAGGTGATAGCTCAGTGTGGTTTGGATTTGCATTTCCCCGATGATTAGTGATGTTGAGCACCTTTTCATGTACCTGTTGGACATCTGTATGTCTTCTTTGGAAAAATGTCTGTTTAGATCATCTGCCCATTTTTAATTGAATAATAGTAATAATAATTGTTATTATTATTTCTGTTGAGTCATATGACTTCTTTATATATTTTATATATCTTATCAGATATATGGTTTGCAAATATTTCCTTCCATTCCATAGGTTGCCTTTTTATTTCTGTTTTTTTTTAACTTATTGATATAGATGCTTAATATTAGTTTTCCATTTTTCTACTACTTGTTTATAGGGTTATATATTTCACTATAAGTAATGCCTTTAGCTGAATCCTACAAGTTTTGATATATAGTATTTTTATTATTTTTCAGTTATTTTTTTAGTTTCCATTATGATTGCTTCTTTGAGTTTTCTTTAATTTCCAAACATATGGTGATTTTCTAGTTATTATTCTTGTTATTAATTTCTAGCCTAATTGTATTATGGTGAAAGAACATACAAATCTGAACATTTCAGTCTTTAGACATTTGTTGAGATTTACTAAAGTCCCGTATGGGATCAATTTTATAATTTTAAAAAATATTAATAGATATTGAACTTCAAAATTTCAGTATTTCAATAATTGAATACGGTGTTCTATCATACATATTAGGTCAAATTTATTAATAATGTTCAAATAATTTATACACTTGTTTATTTCTTTTCCTACTATTCTTTGAATTTCTAAGAGAGGTTTGTTTAATCTTCCAACATTGTTATAGATATGAGTTCACAGTTTTGAAATTTTTTGGCTTTATAAATGTTTAGACTGTGTTATGTGGGAATACAAATGTAACTTTTTAAAATTTCTGCTGAACTAAATTTTTTATCAAGAAGCCTTTATTTTCAGTAATGTGGTATTTTTTTTTGTTTGTTTTTGGTCTTATAATCTGTTGTACAAAGTATTTAAAAGAAAAAAATAGGTGCTATGGATTTCAGGAAAAATTTACTCCAAATCTCCTTCCACACATAAATAAATAGAGAGAAAGATGGATAGTTTATAGCATAATGGTTAAAGAAAAATCTAATTTTGGAACCAGGGAGAATTGATTTCACTACTTATTAGTTATTAGACTTTGAAGAAGTCATCTAACTTCTGTGACTCTGCTTCTTAATCTAAGACAGTGATAACAACAGCACCTTCCATATTCAAGTCATAAGGACACAATGAGAGAATGTATCTAATGTGTTTGCCATAGTGCCTGCCATATGGTAAACGGTATCTGTGATTATCTTCTTGTGATGACCTGATGTTTCCTGTGCAGTTGTCCTCAGAATTTTCAGTTCCACATTAGGCGATGTTCAAAGCACCCAGGCAGGGTGTGCCATGTCTCCAGCTCCCTGACGGTTGCTTAGGAACATCCTTCAGGTTTCTCATTACTAGTCCAGCTTACACTAGGAAACTTCCCCAATTCTATCCAGGCCAGGCATCAATGTTTTCATAAATGTTCTCCCTATGATCTGATAGTAAAGTTCGTCTAGGGAATCTCCTGATTCATTCTCTGAGTTGTTCACTCTAGAGGCCTTTTGACCTTTTCTTTGTATTGTGACTGGTGTTTAAGAACAGTTCAGATGATGGTTCTGAGATAAGTGGTTTCACAGAAGATAGCACCTTGCAACAAATGGAATACAGAACTTCCATGCATTGCCTGTGCCGCCAGAGTTTGTTCCGCTTTTGACTGTGAAGTACTTTACCTTTCCTGTGGGAATCTTTCTGTCTTTGAATATGTAGAGTTAGCTAAAATCCTCACTTGTCAACATTTGCTGGAGTTAAAGGACTCTATTGCATCTCTCCTCCGATGTTGAAGCTAGCTTTTTCTGCACTAGATTTCTCATGCTTTCCCATCCTTGTGCTATAATATATAAGGAGCAATGCATGTCAAAAACCTGTCTGTAGGAAAGAACTAGGGAACTTTCTTTAGTGACGAACAGCCAGTAGCCATTGAATCTAATAGACAGATACATCAATTAAAAATTGAATTCGGTAGCCAAATAAGTTCCCCCTACCCAGAGCTTAAACAAGACAGTTTATTAAGTTTAATATAAATGATGTTCAGAAGTAGATAGTCTGTGGATGGCATGGTATGGTCCTTAGAGAACTAAGTTCTGCTCCCCTATCCTGGTCCATGGCTTCCATGTTTAAGGTCACTTCATTTTCCTATATGGCTACTGGAGCTCCAGCTATTAAGTATGAATGACAGGCTAGAATAAGGAAAAAACACAGAACCAGAAAGGTGCTGTTCCAGTCTATCAACTTTTCTTGGAAGTGCCCACTCTGTGCTCAGATCTCATTGACTAGAACTTTATCATATGACTGTATCTAGCTGCAAGAGAGGCTGGCAATGTGCCTAGCTAAAATTTTGGGATCTGTTACCAAGAAGAAAAAGGAGAAAGGAGTTGAATAGTCAACCAACAATGTGTTTGTTACAGTGGTATTTGGTTATAGTGGCTTAACCAAGGTTGGTATTTCCTTGTGACTCAACGCCAGTCTTACCCAAGTTTGGGAACAAACTCATCTTTTCTCTTAGGAAAAAAGCCTCAATCATATATTTCATTACATTCCCTTTCTTGGAACGAGGTTTCTTTTAAAAAAAATATAGAGTATCACACAAGAGCCACTGTGAGTTATCAGAAGGTCATGTCAAAAAAAGTCAGTTTCTCTGGGGCGAAATGTCACGTACACAGCATCCCATGTGTCTGGCTGTAGGGCACGCACACTGTTTTGCCTGACCGTGGTGTTCGTTCCAGAACTGAAGGGTAAATCCATGTGATGCGCATAGGAAGAAGGTGACATGATCGACTCCACAAGGGTAAGACTTTGCCTCGTTTGCTTGTACAGTACCCATTTGATATGAATGGTTATATCAAGGGGTTATCGTTTTTTAAAGAAAGATCATGCCATTCAGTGTGAAATTTAAGTTTGCTCCTTAAGAATGAAGCTTTTTCTTTTCCATTTCCTTTACTGCCAAATTTCTGCAAAGAGTAGCCATCATTGGCTGTCATTGTTCGCCAGAATCATTGAACATTCAGTCCTTACCTAACCTTTGTGCAGTGTTTAGTACTGCTGAATCTCTTACCTTCCTGGAGCCCTTTCCCTCGCTGATCGCTGTGACACACTTTCTTTGACCTTTCTGGCTTCTGACTTTTCTAGTTTCTGTCATGGGCTCATAGTCCTCTTATCAATTTTTATATTCTCTAACACTCCATTCTTAGCCTTTACTCACTCTCTACCTCTCTCCTGTGCAATGTCCCTGAGACCTATGCCTAATCCTACTAAGTGCTGAAGTTTCCAATAGTATATCTTTAACAGATTTTTTCTCCAGACATCTAAAACTATTTTCCAACTGCTCACTGGACATTTCTACCTGAATTCCCCATAAGCACTTAAAACTTACCATGTCTAAAATGGAGTTCTTCGATTCCTCTTACTAACCCATTTCCCCTTAAGAAAAAAAAAATGCAGCTTCCTGCCAGTGTTCATTTAACATCACATGTAGGAATGCTATATTTTTTAGGGTTTGACATTTTCAGTGATTGAGAATTACTATATTTTCTAAATGGAAATACCACTACTAAAAACAGAACGCTATAAATAGAATGATGCCATTTGTTTCCAAAGACTATCGATATATTAGAGTGAGGTGAAAATAATAAAAGCTAGATATTTCATGGCAAACTTTGGAGGTGAGGTTAGGTTTGTAATCTGTGAGTTATCTCAGGGTAAATGCTGCAGCTGCTGGCGAGTATTTTCCTGGCAAATGGGAAATGGGTTAGACCTTTCCTTTCTTCTGTATTTTCTGTCTCTCTTGGTCAGTGACACCCACATACCCAAGCCAGAAACCTGTCATCATCTTTTACTCCTTTCTTTCCATCATCTCTCTCCAAATCTAACTAATCACCAAAACCTCTTCCTTGAGGCTCTCAAATCCAGTCCTCTCCTTCCATCCTCTTCCTCACCCGGGCTCTCATGCTTTATCACATGAGATGTACCAGAGCAACCTTCTAACTGCTTCTGTCTGATCCAGGCTGTCCTTCTAATGGCCATCAGAGTGACCTTTCCAATACAAAAACTCTACTCTGTTACTTTCCTGAATAAAATCCTTTAAATTTCCCATCACCTATAGAATGCCATTCAAACTCCTCAGCACAACATTCAGGCCAAAATCCTCACAGGGCTGCTGCTTGTCCACAAGGCTCCTTTGTATGAAGGAAAAAAAGATGCCTCTTCTGAACATACGCAGTCCAGCGGGTGCAGAAACAGTGCTTGGAGAGCCGAGCGTGCCTTTATGTGAGAACAAGGTACCCCTTGTTGAGAAGATGCAGCCCTGCATGAGGGCACAGAGCTTGGCTCACAAAGCTTGGGCTAAACCCATTTCATGAACGTGTTAGCGACCTCTACTCACATCTACACACGTGGCGTGTAGACATGCTCATCCTCTAGCATGTCAAATTATTTGCAAGCTCTCTCCTGCATCTCTTGCATGACATTGCCTTTGCCTTCCAGAAATCACTTTCTCTAGCCCCCATGATTAACTCCTACTTCTCTTTAAAGGTTCACTTTAGGCATCATCTTCTCCTGGGAGGCTTCTCTGCCATCATAGCCTGAATTTTTTTACCATCACTTGGTATATCCCTAACACCTGGTTCAAATGTTGGTCATGTCACTTTGTCATACTGTTGTAATGATTTTTTACATTTGTCATCCTCTATACTTAGTGAACAACTTAAGGCAGGGGGTACTACTTTATTCATCTTTATATTCATAGCTTGGCTAGGACAAAGTCTCACTAAATTAATTGTAGAGTAGCTGCCAGAAATTAAACAAAACATGAGGTTCTAGGTTTAGACAGAACTATAGGGCTTATATCTATTATAAAAAAATTAAGAAAATATTAGTACTATTTGGTGACGCAAAGCCATTGCAATACACTCCGAAAGGAGATGCCATTGCTTATTTATGAGCAAAGGCTTGAATAGGAAGAAGGCACATGCTTACAGCAAGGGAAGCATTGGTCTTTCAAGAAGCGTATTCAGGGCCTCAAGGCAAAATTTAAGAGTTGGCCAGACTTGGGAGACAGCTCTGATGTGAATAGGGCAGATGAGCTGAAACAAACTGGAATTAAGCCTAAGCGCAGAAAGGAGAGCTTCTGTTGAAAATCCACTTTTGCAATCGATTGGATGCTTGACCTCTGGGCAAGTCATTAACCTCCGTGTCTTAGTTTCCACATCTGTAAAGTGGAGATAATAATGCTTCCTTACTTCAAAGAATTATAGATTAATCAATGTCTGAAAAATGTCTCTAACTTGGGCAACTATGTAAATATCTAGCGTAGCATATAGGGGAGTTAGGTGTAAATACTAGAGAAATAAATCTGTGCTTCCCTTTAATTTATTCAAAATGTTAGAAATGAAAAATAATTGTTGGTGTCCTCATCCTGCAAAATGCTATTAAGAAAATAGCAGTTAGATTTATATGTTGGAAAAATGTCCTTCTAATGGTTAGAAGTCTTTTATTTTTTCACATGACTCCAAAGCAGAGGTGTCTGCTGAGGTTTATGAATTCCAGGCATGTGGGAATCGAGGCCTGTTGGATAAATAAATAAGAACCTACAAAAGCTGCTCAGGCCGGAAGGACTCTGGCCAGTGTAGACTGATGTTGTTTCCCCCGGAGTGGGTTATGAACTTATAGCTTATGTGAGCTTCCTTATTTCCTCCCCACTGCCCAGCTTCCTTCTGCCAGAGGCTGTTTCCCACTTACCCCCCAGGGAGGGGATGGTCAGGGGCTTATACAAGTCCAGCTCAGAGTTCTTATCAGTTCCATCAGAGGATTATGTGCACTTTCTGGATCACATAATGTGATCCAAAAATTAAAATGTTGAGAATTTATAATCAGCCCCCTCCACAGCTTTTTAAAAAAAGTGAAGATTTCCCAAAAGGATCTTTGGTTTATCAGTCGGCTTGAGGGCCTCATTATGCTAGGTGGGGTGATGGGTGGTGAGGAGTTGAGAAACCAAGAGAGGTCAAATTGCTCCATAGGAGCTCTTATGGTGCTGGAAGGAGGGTGGCAGGACTGCAGGCACAAGGCCAAGTGGGAGAAAGAGAGCTGGGCTTGGTGCCACGTGTAGCAATAGCACCAGAGGTGGTGCTCTTGTGTATGGGGGAAGAAGGGAGGAGGAGAGATATTTGGCCTGTTTGTGAAGACAACATCATGTTAGCAGGAGAAAGAGGCTTCTAAGGCAGTGGTCCCCAACCTTTTTGGAACCAGGAACCGGCACTAACACCTGATGATCTGAGGTAGAGCTGAGGTGGTGATGCCAGCGCTGGAAAGCGGCTGCAAATACAGATGAAGATTGCTAGCTGGCTGGCTGCTCACCTCCTCCTGTGCGGCCCAGTTCCTAACATGCCACGACTGACTGGTACCAGTTTGTGGCCCAGAGGTTAGGGACCTCTGTCCTAAGGGATGTTTAGAAGTTATACTGGACCACGGCCTAGGAGTTGTGTTTGTCTTTCTCCTTTCCACTCCACTTCCCCTTCTTTTAATGAGTTTATATGTTAAGACTGGTCTTAAAGCACGTTGACTTCATGATAGCCCAGGTGCATTTAAGAAACTGGAAGGTTTTTTTTCTTTTGAAATTTAATTCGTTTTTGTAAATAAAATGTACAATGCTCTTAAAAGTATCTGTCAAAATGAGACAAGAATACTACAAGAAGTTTTAAAGAATGAATTTGATATTGGTTAATAAAATTAGAAACTGGAAGATTTTTAAGTGAGAGCAGTGGAGAGGGCAGATCATGTTTTAGATGAAGTAGTGCAGGGTCCTTCCAACCTCAGGTTGCCTCGCTGGTTGCCTGGTGGTGACGTGTGGGGCTGATCAGGCTGCGTCTAAACCTCCACCCCATGCCAGTGCAGCGCTGCCTCCGTGACCGGTGGTGCTCACTGCTGGGAACCAGCCTTATCATTTTCTAGACATATTTTGATGCCAAGGAGAAGAGAATCTGATCTGAGCTCAGGCCGTATGTACCTAAGAGCGAGGTGTTACTGGGTGACTGGATTGTCTCAGATGCTTGGGTTGGTATCTCTTTTTGTGGAGTTAAAACGTTCTCCCTAGAGGTCATTTTGAATTACATTGCTTTTCCTGCAGAACTTGCTGGTTAAAAATGGGGGCCATCACAAAGGTTCTCTTGCACAGAGTGTTATGGTAAGCACCGCTGCATCAGGGATTTAACTCGACGGTACCACCTTTTATTGTGAGAGGACACGTTCTCTATGTCACTTTGCTAGTCATCTATTTTTCTTTTGAATTGTGAGATGAACATGTTATCTATGGAGTAGGCCTCTGACCTCAAGTGATGTTAAGTAGCAAAATAGTATGAGGTGTTTTTTGTATTGTCACTGTGTTTGGAAATTGTACTAACCTTCTGTACTAGTCATCATAAAGTGATGGTCAGACTGGAAAATCCTGGGCATCGCTAGTACAGAGTTCTATGTAGACTTGGTTAAGGTGTTTATATCCTTTTTAAGTTCTCTACCCATCTTTTCTACCCAAGGGAGGAAGTTGTAGAACAGGGGCCAAGCTTTATCCATCTATATATTTTTTTAGAGTGGCACATTATTGTATTCCTGCTATTTCCTTGGCTTTGAGAGACTAACTCTTTATTCTTTATTTGTACTGATTGCAATGGAATAAACTTTCCGTCTGTTTTTATCTTCTGAATAAAATCTTTTCAAAGACACTTCTTTGGGAGAGTCTGGAATAATTAATTCTCTCCCTCCTCCATCTCTCAATGCATTTAATTTGAACTTTCTTAATGAAAATTCATCTCTCATAAACGCTGGGTTGGCCCATTTTGTGGTGCCTGCTCTGTCCTACTTTGAATGATGTGTAAATAAGAGGCAATCTGGTGATGAGTTTTGCTTGTGTGGCGCGGAAGGGTGGAGAAGGAGGAGGGTTTGATGAATAGAGGCAACCAGAAAATGTACTTGATAATAACATGGCCATGATTGATGTTGTAATTCCTGAAAAATTATCATTGTGATATAATTATTTGTTTATGAACTGTGCCCTGAGACTCCCAAGTTTGTGATTATTCATGGCACAGATAAAACTCTAAAGTCAATAATTCATCAAGGGTATAATGGTTTTGTTTGGGGGAGATGGGGGGGCCACATGAATATTACATCCTGTTTCTGACACTTCCGCTATAAATCTGAAAACTCCTTCAGTCCAAGGAAAAGCCACCTCCTTACCCTCTGCTCCCCTTTTTTTCCCATTAAAAGAGCTTTAATAGTTTATATATTATTTTCTAAAACTGAAATTAATTTTATTTTTCTAGGAAAATTCTTTCAACACAAGAACATTATCTTGGTCATTCTTAGTGTGTCTCATGACTGCCAAATAGAGAGATGAACAGAAGAATGAAACACAACTGTGCTTTGTCCCCAGACAAGTGCAAGGCAATCTTATACTAACCTCTGCGATTTTGATCCATAAAAGAGGACAAAAGGAGGCTACTCATTTTCAGAATGTCCATATGTTTGGCCTCATGATTCTTACCGGAATTTTGAGTGGGTGATTTTACATGCACGTATCGAGTCTTGGCACTTCTCACCCCAGTTCTGCTCCTGTAAAATGACTGATATGGTAGTTTCTCTCTCTAATTCTTTCAATTTCCTTCTCATGATGGCTTTTTCTCTGCTTCAGTTTACTTACAAGGGAGCAGCCCACTGGGAATGTTTGTATGGATGCATTATGTGCCTGTACCTCAGGGTTTCATAAATACTGGGGCCGGATCTCTCCCCTCCAGCAGGGCTGGGTGAAGTAGTCTCAGAGGGCATGTAAAATACAATGAAAGTGAGAAATGTGTTTTCATAGGAACAGGCTCTCGCTCACCTTCCATGCCTAGTGAACTACTAAACTTCTCTCTTCGCCTAACACATGCCGGCATTGCATGAGGACTCTATACATATGAGAGGGGAGAGACCTATTTTAAAGCTTTGTGAAAAGACCAAGGTGTTCTGGTTGACTAGACGCTCAAGATGAGGTAACAGTTTGATCAGACTGCTAAGAAGTGACTGTGGTCTCAGGCTGTTTTAATTAAGAGGACAGAGTCTTGAGCTAGAGATGCAATGGGATTTCTATCCCATGCAGACATCAGATCACATCTGGAGCTGTAATTGATCCAAGGTGCCACATTTTAATAAGGGCTGTTATAGGTTGAAGTGTGTCCTCCAAAAAGAAAGTCCCTAGTACCTCAGCATGTGACATTAATTCCATTTCCTTCCCACGATAGGGTCTTACAGATATAATTAATTAAGATGAGGTCATACTTGAGTTGGGTGGAACCTTAATCCAATATAACTGGTGTCCGTGTTAGAAGAAGAGCGAGAGACACAGTGGGGAAAACTCCACATGAAGACTGAGACACACAGAGAGAAGATGGTCATGTGATGACAGAGGCAGAGATCAGAGTGATGTATTTACAAGTCAAATGCCAAGGATTGCTGGTAACTACCAGAAGCTAGGAGAGAAGCATGGAACAGACTTTCCCTCAGAACTTTCCAGGAGGAGCCAAACTTGCTGGCACCTTCAATTCAGACTCATAGTCTCCAGAACTGTGAGAGAATAATTTTCTATTGTTTCAAGCCACCTAGTTTGTGGTAATAAGGTAGCCCTAGTAAACCAATACAGGAGCCTTGAAAAATTCTAGTGCATCCAGATGAGGGTGACTAGGATGGTGAAGGGATCTGCCACAATGCCTTCAGAGAAACAATTGAAAGAACTAACGACAATTAGCCTAGAGATTTATTGAAATTCTGACATTCGTTTTCACATATTTGAAGGCAACTCAGATGGAAGAGAATTTAGACTTAGTCCATTTAACTTCAGAGATAAGATTTCAGCTTAACACCTTCTAAAAACTATAACTATCCAATCAATAGTGGGCCAGAAAGACCCACACCACTAAAGTTAAGGAGATGTGAGTTCTACGTGACAGGCACTCTCAGTTGCTGAGATTCTCTAGATGACAACTGAGATTATACATCTAAATGCTCATCTGTGAGGATACACTATTACACGCTACCTTCTCGTGAATCCAAGATCCATTTGCTCAGCTGTCCATGGGATAAGATGTTGAAGTTTACTAAGTCAGTTACCAAGTGCTTGGGCTCGTTCCTCTTCTTTCTTTCTCTATTTGCTTCACCTAATTTATTGCTATATACAGAATATAATATTTTGCGCGCGCGCGCACACACACACACACACACACACACACACACACACACACGTCCTTCAACCGACATTCTTCGTTGGCTAACTCTGTTCCAGCTTTATAGACTACCTGGAAAGGCAGGAATGAATGAACTTGCAGCTTTATCCATTGTGCCATTTCTTTCTTGATGGAGACTCAAGCCATCCTGCCAAACTACATGGATGTTTCTAGTAGAATCTCTGCCCCTTGACAAATCATGTTTCATTTTCATTTTTTCACATGTCCTCATCCATCAGTATTCAGCAGATCCTTCCTGAGCCAAGACTATTTGTAAATCATTGAGCTAGGTACTCTAGGAGGACATGAAGATGAACAAGCCATGATTTGTGCCTGTGGGGAGTTTACCAGATCAGCCCCCCTTATTTATAATGGTTTCCTAGGAGATACAGGAATGTAGGAACATCTAAGGGTGTTTGTTCACTTACCTTAGCGACTCAGAATTGTTTAAGCCTGTTAATTTTCATCCTTCTTTGGAAATCGTGCTCAAGAACAAGGTTCGTCTTTTCTCACTATATTATATGAAATATTGTCAAAGGTATTCTTCCTTCTTTCCCAAGTTTTAGATTTTTCCACATTTTGAATTTGGATAATAGTCTTCTTGGCTTGAACAGACTATCTTCTGGGCTTGGTAGTATACTTATCTCTCCATTGCAATGTATAGACCAGGTTGATTTCAAGTTGTTTTAAACACGCTCAACATAAATAGGCTTCGTCTAAGCGTAGGCAAAGATGGGTAAGAATTACAGTCTACAAGGACCAAAATCAGTTTCTTTATGCTCATCTGAATGTATATTTTCCCTCTTATTCTGCCTGATGCCTTAAAGTTTTTTTTCTCCCTCTCGTTCCTCATTTCCAAATAAACAAGTATAGGTATAGGCTGGGAGAGAGAAAAGGTGCAGAGAGCTGGCCATTAATCCCTGTTCTGTCCATCACCTATAAACTGGAGCCTTGACAAATTGGCTGGCTGCCAGCCTGGCAAGGGAGAGGTCCTGTGCCTCTGGGGAGCTCAGAGTCCTGGTCTGGCTGCCAGCCTCCGGCTGTAGAAGTGGCCAGGGCTTTCCAGTTGGCAGTGGGTCTGAGCTCAGCGCTCACTGTCTCTCTTTCTGGCCGAGATGTTCTTAATTTCATTAGTGACATTTTAGCATTATTGGGTACAAATACAGGACAGGGAATTTGTTGATGCTAAGGGGGGCTTGAACTTGGGTAAGAATCCAGGATTTCTACCACTTCTACTACAGAAGCTCCAAAAACTGTGAGGATTTCAATTCGTCCCCTACGTCTGGCTTTCCCTTCTCAATCTCCATTGCCACCACCCTCAGATCATGAGGCTGAAATAAAGTGTGATGGCTGACCAACAGTCATCCAGCCAGCAGAGGGTCAGCCCTAATTCCATATTTATACAATCGCCCCTCTGCCTTGGTAGAGCCCCTCCCTGCCAAGGCTCTGGAAGCCCCCACTAAAAGCCAGCTCCATCAGTGCAGACAGAGTGCCTTGGGTAACCTGGCTTCAACACTCACTGGCATCTGTTCAGGATTGAATTTTTTAGCTTGATCTTTTTTTTTTTTTTTTTCACTTCAAACCTTGCTGTACTATATTCTTCTGACTCTCAAGAGCACAAGAGAAAGATAACTTTTGGAAAAGTAGTTGGTGGAACCCAATTCTGTATTCTCAATCATCCTCTTCCTATTTCTAATTTTTAAGAGCTTATTTCAAGGACCATAAAGGGCATAGTAGAGAAATCTAAAACCCTACAATCATAAACACATTTCCATATCCACTAGTCTGAAGCAACCCTCCATTAACAAAAAGTACCCTCAAAGTGGCAAGTGTCACTGAAGACTTAAACTAGGGAATAATATTATTATAGCCGATAGCTTTTGGACAAAAGTGTTTGCCTTTTCTTTCGACTCAACTCATTCACATCTCTTCATTTTCTGGCCACCACAGACTTAATAGGTGACCCGTCTGTATCTTTAACTTTGGAGTTTTCTTTTTTCTTTCTTTTTTTTTAAAACGTGACAGGCTGCATGCTGAACCTAATCAATAACACAGCACAACCATGAGTTACTCAGCTTGTCTGCAGAAAGAAAATACATATTTAGTATAAAGAGAAGATATAAGCAATGGAACAGTTGGTTATACATTATAGCTTGTAATAAATGAAAATTTCGAGTGCATTTTAAATGATTAATGTATGAAAACTGTCATCATTTACTGTGCATTAATCAAGAAAAAATGCACGCTTTCCATAGTGGATAATGTTGAAGGCCTATTGTTCAGCCTTGATAATGTGCATAATAATGCTCAGTATGACAATGAGTTGGGGGTAGCTGAAAATTTAGGATGGTTGCAAGTTTGGTGTAGTATTTGGATTAGCATCTTAATCCGTGCCTTGTCAGCCTCATCAGTACACGAACTATGCATTTTTTTTTCCAAAACTAGCAAAAATATGGATACATCTTTTTATTTTTTTACTTTTTTTGTTTTTAATCAAGAAAAATGACCAAGGTACCTGCTTAAACAAATACTACCAGCATTCATTAGTTAGGATGGTTACATGTAAAAGAAATGATGCCAGATAGTAACAAATCCAAGAGAAGTTTATTATGAAAATGGCACCTGCGGATGAAAAAATTAAGTTACATAAAGACAACCATGTATGTGACATGTATGAGAATCTACAAAAGTATAAAAAGAACCCTGTTGTAAATGAAGTATGTACATTTCTGATTTGCAGCATTATCAATGGTCAATGAAAAAAAATGTTTCAAAATAAGCCAGGCACTCAGGAAGTTAGGTCCGGTTAGCTTCACACAAAACAAATGTACCATAGCTGTCGCTTTGTAACGTTTTAATTTTTATATATATATATATGTTGTAGAGTTGGTAACACTGCTAAGATTTTTACGAACAGAATATCCCTTTCCCCATTATTCAGCTACTTGGCACCAGTCTCCTCATAAAAGTTTTCATATATTTGTACAAGAAATAGTTAAAAACACAGACACAGTCTTCACAGGTAATGAAGTGTTTTTTTTTTTTTTTTTTCATTTTGTAATTTTAACACTATGGATTTAGACAGCAGCTGTGATTATCTGTTAGTTTAAATCACCAGAAATCATTTTGACACAACACAGAAACATTTATAAAAGAAAAAAAAACAGCTGTCTAGCTGTTCTTTGTAGCTGATAGGTGCATTCCTTTGATTGTTTGAGCTAGAGTAGAGCTTCCAAAATTAATCTTTAAAATTTGTGATTGGCCTTCTTCACCTTCTAAACCTACTTAAATCCTTCAAGTAAGCTCACTATTAAAATCTGTCGCATTTAACTCATTTTGGCATTATTCCACAGTGGTTTGGGCCCAACTCGTGGAATCGAAGGTCCTAGAGGGATCCACTCAACACAGTGATATTCAAAGGACAGCCAAGTTACTATAGTAGCATTGCACACATAAACAAATATATATATGACAATTCTATATTCCATTATACCCTCCCCTTTTGTTTTTAAAAAATGTTGGTTGACCTTTGAAATAATTTTCTGTCCCACTGGTAATTGCGTTATATATTGCTCCATCAGCCAACCTGGAAGGAAACCAAAGAAAAGCACCCACTGCTTATAGGTAGAGCACAAGGGACTCTGGGAATGTTAACAACTGAGGCTATATGGCATCAATTTATTCAATATATCTGAGCATTATTCTTCGGTGCTATGTGTTGCACTCCAGAAGAAAGAGTCATACCCAGAATTCCATGTGGGAAAAATGGCTCCATTAACCTTGAGCTAGTTAAGAGTCTTTTTATCTCTGAGAATGAAAAAGATTTTGGAGAAGGAGGGAAGGAAAGATGAGGAAGGAAAAGGGGAGAGGAGAGAGGGAGGGAAAGAAGGGCGAGGGCGGGAGAATATACACCAGCAAAGCAACAGCAGGAATTTTAAAAAGTGAAACGGAAGGTTCACAGACAGTAGAAGCAGCATAGGGGTGACATTACAGAGGAAGGCCACCACACAAAAATCACTAACCCCCAAGAATCACTGATTCACTAGGACTGCAGGAATGGGACTGGACCACTCCAGACTAGAGATAGAGCACAGAGAAGACAAAGGACAAAACAACTACATTAGCTTAGTATATACTGCATATAGAAACACACATTGAAACTGCAATGGACGACAGCCAAGGACACGTACACATTGCACACGTTACAGTTCTCACATCTGTTATTAGATGCCTTAACAAACAGCTGCCAAAAATGGAGTGGAAGAAGAATTTATACTTGACAGTCATTTGGAGTGTTTGACACTACACTGATTTCTGGCAACAAAGACAAAATAGGATTTTTTTTTCTTTTTCTTTTTCTTTTTTTTTTTTTGTATTTAATGTGCAGTTTTCAGTTGCAGTTATCTGTTTGAAGCTTATTAACCCATTCTTTAGTTTTAAACCGTATTGGTTCCAACCTAGAAATAAGAAGCAAAGGGGAAAAAAAAAAATCCATCAAATTAAATCAGTCCCCCAAAATACAACCTTCCTTTTTAAGCAAGAAATGAAAAAAAAAAAAACAAAAAAAAATGTTAAATATTTTTTCCTTCTTTTACTCTGAAGTGTTACTGAAGTTGAAAAAATTAGCCTCAGTTAGACTGAGAAAAGGAAAAAAAAAAGAGCTCACCAAAAGGCAATATGTACCTAAACTGCTCCTCAAATCAGTTTGATTGAGTTTTCCAAAAGCCCCTTTAAAAAGGGCTTTACTGACCCATTAAATTTAATGTGAGGCTATGTTTGTTAGTTGGGAGGTAAAAAAATTTTAAGTCCTGCAGCAAACGTTAATGAGGGCTTTGTCTTAACTAACCAAGGAGACTGCAGCAACGGACTCCAGACCAGGACAGAACACGTTTTTTTTTTCCAAAACCCAGCCCAGGAGCTGCATTTTGTATGAAGACATTACAGATTAATAAATGATAGCACCATGGTTTTAGAAATTAAGTTAATGTTTCAGTAATTAACATTTAGTCCAACTGTTTTTTTTAAAACATTCTAGTCACAGGCCAGAAATTAAGTTTAATAACCCAAATTATTTTTATGTGCAAGTAAGAAAATCTTAAAATCTTAACCATAAAAAGAGAATTAAATTCTGCATAAAATTCTAAAATACTATCCCCCTATTTTCAAAGGAATTAGGAACAAAAACAAAAACCACCCATTTCATTTGACTTAGTCAAACAGGGCACATTGTTTATGCTTGTCTCTTTTAATCTTGATCACATCAAGATCTTTATGAAGAAAACCCAATAGTTGTCACTTGAGAAATCTCTTGACCACAAGACTGAGTATTCTATGGCAGAGGCATATACACATTAAAGACATCTTAATAAAGATGCAAAGGAAAGCAAAACAACCCAACACACATCTCAGAAGACAAAATGGCAGGCAACTGGTCATCTGACCCTCCGAAGGCCAAAAATAAACATATCTTTACAGGAAAGAATAAGTCAAGTTAAAGAAAGAGGGGATGGGATGGGGACCACCGTGTTGAGAGAAGACGCTGACCTGCTCAAATTCAAAGTGCTAGAATTAAAGGTCTAAACGAAAACGCCGACGATGCCTCCGAGCGGAACCCGCCCGCGCTGGGCGCGCCTCAGTCCTCCTTGCGCTCCAGAGTCTGTGCCGCGTGGATGCCGTTGCTGTAGACGGGGAAGGGCAGCGTGGAGAAGAGTCCCTCGGCCGTGGTGAACACGTTGCCGGCGGGCATCTGCGTCAGGCTGGCCGCGCTCACAGCTCCGCCGAACGGTCCTGACATGTTGAGCCGGTGCACGTGGTGGTAGAGCATCTCCATAGGCGTCTTGGGGTCGAGGCCAAAGCCGGGGCTGTTAACGTCCACGAAGTTAACAGCGTGCGCGTTGGGCAGCAGGTTGCCCTGCATGGCCAGGGTCACCTCGGCGGGAGCGTAGCGGATGGTGCCCGTGGTGTAGACCCTTTGCGCGGCCGTGCTGGTGGCTGCCAGGGTCCCGGTCACCCTGTGCACCAGCGGGAGCACGACGTTGCCCGCCTGCAACCTCTGCAGCGCCTCTAGGTCCCCAGTGTACAGCAAGGAGTTGGACGTGCTGGGGCCACTCCCACCACCGCTCCCTGGGTGCTTGTCCCGCGGGGATGCCGAGAGGGGGGGTGACAGAGGGTCGGAGGCGACGGGGGCCAAGGCCGCGGTGGCCGAGGCGCTGAACTGAGTCTTGCGGGCTGCTGCGCCTTCGGCGCCGGGCGGCGTGAGGACCGAGTCGGGGATGGCCACGTGCAGCCCCCCGCTGCCCCCGCTGCCCTGCGGGGACGGGAAGTGCTCGGAGCTGGGGGGCTTGGTCATGCTGTAGGGGGACTCGTTCCTGGAGATCTCGCGGTTGGGCGGGTAGTTCCAGATGCTGCTGTCGTTGTCGAAGTTGATGGGTTCCGAGATCTCCGTCTTGATCTTGAGCACCGAGGCACTGTTGGGGGAGGACAGCAGCCGCGGGGGCTCCACCAGGCCTGCGTCCAGGCCACCGGGGCTCGATGCGCTGGACAGGCGCCGGCGGCTGGCGCTGCCGCCCTTCTGCCGTTTCCGCCTCTTCTTGCGCTTCTGGTGCTTGCTGGAGGCCTGCGCGCCCACCTCGCCCGCGCTGTCCGAGTCCTTGGCGCTGTCGGACGTGAGCGACTCGCAGTTCTGCAGCCGCAGGTCCGACTCGCTCTCCACGTAGCGCTCGACCTTGATCTGCATCGGGCCCAGCGCCCCGAAGCCGTCCTCGCCCGCCTTGGGGTTCTCAAAATCCGAGTGCTCGAAGCTGTCGTCGCTGTCGCGGCTGTCCGGGTTGCTGGAGCTGTGGCCATCGTCGTTGCAATTCATGTCGTTGTCGCACGTGTTGCCTGACTTCTTCCGGTCGGGTTCCGGGTCTTCACTGTTCTCGGACTGATTGCCCTTCTCGTCGGACTTGGAGTTTTCGTTGTCCTCTACGCGGGGCCGGCGGCAGGTGGGTGGTGGGGGTGGGTGCAGGGACAGGAGACAAAGGAGACACCACATGAGCAGGGCAAGATCCACCTCCCACCTGCTGGGGGGTTGAGGGGGGGTCGTGCCCCATCCTGAGCTTCTCTACCACCTTGGTTACTTAAAGCCTGGGCTTTCTATCTCTTGAGGGCCTAGATTACAAATCATGTAACTACTCTGGCCTTCCTTTCCATAGCAGAAGAGGTTGGTTTAGAAGAAGCTCGGGACTTGTGCACCTGTAAAGTTCTGTGAGTTCTGTGCTCCTTGGCTCTGTGTGTAGCTGTGAAAGGGGTTGGGGATTGGAGGAAAGGAACATTTTTACATTAACTTTCCTGTGCTCCAAAGAATTACTTAGAAAAGTCTACTTCCCCAAATTACTAGAAATGGGAAAGCATGGATTTCTCCTGCATAGATTCAGAAAATGAGTAACAGTCCAGCACCCTGAAAGAGTCGTTTTCCAATGGTATTGAATATCCACCGTAGAGGCTCAGTTCCAGCTTGGTGAGGATGTGAGTTTGGGGTGCAAAGTCACGGTCTGCCTTGGACATCAGAGACAGCCCTGCTATCTGCTTCCAGTAAAGAGGCCAGAGCTAGCTATGGGGCTAGGGTGGGCCTCCTTCTGTACCAACAGTGGAGGGCTGACATTAAGTGTTCGCTCAATCAATCTTTGTGTATATTTGTGTACGTATATACGTTTATACACTACAATATACATATATATGTGTATAAGTATCACAACATACCTATATGTAAGTATTTACATACATATACGAATGTATATATTTTTACACACCGCATATATATGTGTAAGTATTGTATGTATGTATACGCACATCTGTGGGTGTACGTGTGTATGTGGTTGCATATAAGACCACTTTCTGTGCTCTGACAATGGCCCTTTGGCCATGGCCCACCCCTCCCCTCGTTTGGAAAGGCAAGCCATAACTGCAGAACATGGAGAAGTAGTAATACCTGTTATACCTGAGGTGTCTTTAGAGTCTGATTCGGAGTCGGATGTCTCCGAGGATTCTGAAGTTTTCTCCGGCAGGTGGGGGAGCTGTGCGATGTCCATCGGTGTGTCCTTGTACTCGGGATTACTGCAGGGGAGGGAGGCATTCATCAGGAGTGTGGACATCCGTTCTGTATGGTTTGTTTTGGACCATCTTCTTCCCACTTCCTTGCCCCAAACTTTTGGAGTTTAGAGAGTTTAAAAGTCTAAGCATGAAATCATTTCCCAGTTCATCATGGGACTTTTACAGAAACTTGGATTGCATGTGCCGGGGTACAGGTGCACCTTGCTACAATGATTAAATACCCAAATACTAGATGAAAGCCACTAAAAGGCTTTTAAATAATCAGGTACCACTGGGGGCCAGGGAACTGTGCTGCTTAATATTCCTCCCAGTTTAACACCTGGGGGAAGGGAGGATGAGAAGTACTCTCAACAATTCACTCCCATACCTCCTGGTGTGCCCTGTCTTCTCTTGTGCTCCTAATGAGTCCATGGCCTCAGTACCGTTGTCTTGGCTCCTCGATGGAGCTTCTCAGTTGTTCAGATGGCTCCAAGGCTGTGGGAGGTGGAGGCAGAGCCCTCAGCGCCTGAGATCTGACAGATGCACAGGTGCACCTTGGGATGCATGGATTATGGCTACTGAACTGTCAACACACCCATTACAATCACATTTTCATCTGCTCATGTGGTGTACACCTGTGGCTTGTTAGCTGGAAATCTGATTGCAGTGGGGAGAGTCCCCGTGTGAAAGAGGCCCTAACAGAATGGATCTAACCCCATTTGCACAAACGTGCTTAATTTTCATTCTATTTTTAATTCTGAATCAAGCCTCTTCTGGAAAAGGGAGAGTATTTGGTCAAGTTTGAGTTAGCTGTCTTCTAGAAATGCCACTCCAAGTCTGGCCCAATGTATAAGCAGTATAGGTTACTATAATTTGAAGGCACGAGGAAAGCCTCTTGTTTCCAAATGGAAAATGCTTCTTTTGTCCTTCCATGATGGTTAGCCAATGAGATTCTTACAATAGATGATTACTAACTCATTTGCTAATCTCTAGTGAAATTCCTATATTAAAGAGTCACGGTTTCAGTAACTACTCTAAAACTGCGAATGTCTCTGAGAGGGTTAATTCACTGAGATGGATTATCAGGCATTTACTCCTTAGTCTGAATTAGCTTCAGCAGCGGAGCTTTCTCTAGATAATCAGTTGAGACTAATGGTGGGAAGGTAGCCTAAGCACTAATGCAGTCTCTGAATACTCTAAGAGTGTAATTCTACCAAGCATTGTGAGAGAAATGGGAAGAAGACTGGGGAGAATAACTTCATAACAGGGAAGCACAAGCCTAAATGGGGCCCAGAAGTGAGGGACTCTGGGTAGGAAGAGGGAGCATGAAAATCCTGGTCAGGGAAGAACAAAGGACAAGAATGTGGGAAAGAAAAACAAACTTCAATTGTTGCTGTTTTGCAGGGGCAAAGTCCTTTTCATACTAGATGTCTAGCCTATGACATTGATATCAGTGAGTGGTAGACTTGGCAGAGTTTCCATCTATATTAGTTTCCTTTGGTCCAGATGACATGGGGGGTCACAAGTCGCTTGTCATCCAATTTAGTCTTTTATTATGGAACTCAGAGTGAGTCTTTAGGTCAGCTGAAACAGGTCTAGCATGTCTGAGATTGAGGCTCTTGAGCCTGAAGACTGGTCTTTGATTTCCTCCTCTCCATGTGGAATTCTATGGACTAGAAACACCAAACACTCATGAGCTTATACCATGTGGTATTAAGCTAGGCCAATAGTGTTGATACAAAGTTGCATGGATCGACCTCTCCTTAACCCTTATCACTCCCTCCATTTGGGGGCAGAATAGAAAATGATGAGGCTGATGAGGCAGTAAGAAAGATCCAGATAAGAAGAAACTTTCCTAAATGAGAATAACAACCATATAAATTATTTTAGTACCCTAGGCTATAGCAGCATGGGAAACAGACATTCTCTCATCGATGGGGGTCCCTGTTACCCGTGACTAACTCTTAACAATAATGGATCTCCTTGATAAATTCCATTTTTGCCCAGCAAAAGATCGTCAATGCCATAGCACCTTCCTTACTCTACCTTCTCTCTGGTGTGTTAAGTTTTTATAAGCTTTTCTGTGACACATTGCCACTGTTCCATAACCTTTATGTAAAAGGACTGCTTGATATCAGAACCCATCTTGAACATATCACAAACACATGATTGCATGAAAATCAGGTCTTGGAGAAATCTACATTAAATACCTTTAGAGAGAATTAACACAGAGTAGAAGAGGTCAAAAAAGGAAAAAGAAAGTAGATAAATGAAGACTCTTTTAAGTGGTGCACATTAAAGCCCTCTCCAGAGCAATAATCATTAGTGTCTGATTGATATGCTATTGGTAGCAAGCACATTCGTGCCTTCAAGTCATCACAAAAGTATGTGAACACTCTGAAGGGTCAGCGTGCTGATGAGCCATGGTTGTCAGCATCTCGGCTCCTTTTGGCCGTCTCAAAGAAAAATGGGATTGAAGTACTCCCTCTCTAGATAATCAGCCAAAGGGCAACAACTTCCATTCATAAGACCTATTGGGAGTTTTCCTACTCAGACCCTGCTTGGCGGCTATAGGCCAAAAGAAGCCGAAGAGCGAATGAGAGTGCTGGGGGGGAGCGGGACATAGCCGCATGACGGGATTGGTGGAGAACCTCCCAGGAAGGTCGCCCCCAGTTGCAGATCACCCAGGCTGTTGGTCTTGGCTTTTTTTTTTTTTTTTTAGTTTGAATCCAAAGGCAGAAAGTGAGGAAGGACTGCGAAATGGTGCTGTACACTAGAATTTAGGATGCTGTGGAGCTTGGCTGCATTTATGGATGTAAATTTGTGGGTGCTTTAAAACAGCTGTAAAACTTTCCTGAGATCACAGAGCAGGCAAGAGAAGATTGCCTTCATTTTTCTACTGATATTGTCTTGATTCTGGCAAATCAACTCATTTTGCTTACTAAAACTTCAATGCCTGGAGAATCAAACCCTATGTAATGTGCCGAAAGCTTCAAAGGAATAGAATATAGGAGGACTATAGCGTACCCTTCTTTTTCATCCCCTTTCGTTTAATTTTCACAAGGATTGGAGTGTGTGAGTATGTGTACCTGTGGTGGGGAGAAGGAGGTGCTTTTGAAGGCTATAGCTTTAGGCAAAAGTCTGTGTTCTTTTTATGGCCTGGACATTTGTGGGAAAACCAAAGCAACTTCTGCAGAGCTTCCCGAATGCTGACAGACCAAGAATTATTGAAAGTGTTGTGAATCTGCCCTGGAAGTCCCTTCTAACATAGCTTTGATCTTTTCATATTTCTTTGAATCTTGTGGAAAGAAAAGCAGAATTTCCCACATAATTCCACAGCAGATACTGTCAAAAGATAATATGTTAGTTATTCACCATTGGGCTGCATACTTTATAACTGAGACAGAAATGAAAAAGAATTAGAAAATATACCTAAGAAGGTAGTTCACCCAGATGATGTTCTTCTCATTTGCGTTCTTGGCATTAATAGCTATGGTGGCGCTAGACTGTATCCAAATATAGCCTCCGTTCTTCTGCATCCAACGATAGTACTTCGTCACACACTGGCCCTTATTCAGCACTGAGGGGGAAAAGCAAAGCAAAACAAAACAAAACAAAACAAAACAAAAAAATAGAAGGCACTGTGTATTAAGACTGAGACCAGATGATTGTCATCTGCACAAAACCTCAAGCTTAGACAGGGGAGGTCCTGCACCAAGCCAGGCTACCCCTCCGTATGCTTAATGGAGGATGCCGTTAGTAGGACAAATAAAATCAACAATTCAGTGGAGCGGCAGTTCCCGAGCGAGGGTTACTAGCTTTTGCAGCAAGACTTTGTTCCATTTTCGGCAGCCATGGTGTGAAAGGAAGAATAAAAGGACTACAAATCTTTTTGGCTCACAGAATACCTAATGCGGTGTGGATACTGTCAATGGGCTTGACGTCAGATGGTAACAAAGGCAAGTTTGTATGTGATTTATTCATAGTTTCGAGGTAGACCTCTTTGAGATTCTGGATATTTGAATGGTTCCGAAGATGCTTTACCCCTCCGTCTTTGATCTGTCACCAGTGTGAGCAGTGTCAACCAGCGTCCTTATGCATGTGTTCCTTTTGATCTTGTGTAACAGAATTTATAGTCCACGTATGAGCTAAATTTACATTGGTCAGTCGGGAAATTCTGGTGAGATGACAGAATGTTGGAACAAAATAAATTCCCTAACCAAGTCAGAGAAAAACACTGGCCTAAGGGAGGCACAGAATTGACTTGGCTGGAGCCAAACAGAGTGACAGCTCCACACAGACTCTGAAATATGGCCCAAAATGAAGGAACAAGTAAAAACAATCAGTAATGTGAAACGGTGCCATTAAATACCCACTGAAAGAGGGCTTTAAAATGCAGATGTTAAAAATGATACTTTAACCAAAATCTTGCCAAGTCGAAATTGATTTGATTTGTATCTGGGTACTCCTGAGCTAGTAAAAGGGGAAAGTGCAGTAAATCATCCCATGAAATAAAGTGCTATGGATGGGAATGGTTTAAAAGGACGCCGGAAACGTGCAAAACCTGCCGTTATTACTTGGATACGGATGGCCGCAACTCCATACCCCCCAGAAGCGCGCCAGCTGGCTGGCCACTAGAGGGCAGTGTGCACTCGTCCACGTCGCCCACTTTTGGCATGTCCTTGTCTCCGTCTGCTAAAATGAAAAACCTCTAACTGCTGTAATAAATTTGGCTAAATTAGCTGCTAAATGGTTATCTCAAGTAATATGTATTTGCATTAATCATCTTGCTCTAAACCAGAACAAGCCAGAGTCCTAAAGACGTAGTAAATTCATATTGTCCATTTAATTACGGCTAATAAGTGCTTCATATACAATAGTTTCATGAAGTACATTTTGATTTTTTTTTGGTGGGGGGAGGTGGATGAGTAAAGGGAAGTCACTTTGGAAAAGAGCTGTGTTTAAGGCTGTCGAAGCTCTTTCTGTCGTGTCTGAGCCACTTTTCCTGCCTCTGAAAGTGATCAAAAATCAAACCTCCACATATTTCATCCATAAATATGTAAACTTCGATGCATTCCTCCCTTTTTCTCATGATACAATAAATGGATGGTTGTAAAATTGAAAAATTATGTCTTAACAGTTGCTTGAAAAGGCCTTGCATCGATGAGTGCTTCACGTAGTGGCAAGTTCTATTCTGAAACTATTCAACAATTTAGGGTATTTTTAAGGCCCGGAACTGTCATCGTCTCATGGGACAAGGCTCCACAGGTAGCATTGTACTCTCCTTTTGTAGGCAATTGTAAGTCCTGCCATTTTGCATGCATGGCTTCCCAGGCTACAAAACTGTGTGGCGAAGCTGAGAGCAGTAAAATACTGACTCTGCCATACAGCTCTTCTGTCAAACCATTGTTGCATGCAACAAGATGTGCTTTTATTCAAATCCTCTCAACCTGGTTAACTGTTAATAGAGGAACGATGGGTTATAAAATTCTGTGCACTATTTTCACAGAGAAAATTTATAGCTCCCAATCAGTGATTGGTGTATAATAATACTATTGGCTCTGTATCTGGACTAAGGAATAATTTCAAATGGTTCTAGTAATTTAACAAAGGCAAAGAGACTAAGAGGCCCTCTTTTTTAAAGCACATGAAGAAAACACTGGAATGGTAGGCCAGATCCGTCCAGCCTGGCTAGGGATTCTGGATTTTTGCCCAAAAGCAAGCAAAAATTTTATATATATATATTATATATATATTATATATATATATATATATATGTATATTTTCTCAGAATGTAGTGCACAGAAAGGGTCAAAGCAAGAGAGGAATTATAGTCAAATTAGAATGTGCAGAATCAACATAAAGATCACTGTCTTCCTAAAATTTTCTCTTAAAAACAAACAAACAAACTCTCAATTTTAAAATGCTTAGCCAGCAAAACATCTGCCTCCCTGGTGGGATCCAAGAACGTGCTATCAAAGGGGCTGAAAAGCCTATTTGCTAAAACACTGATATGTGTCATCTTTTTGAGTTAAGGGAGTAGGACTCTGGGTCTGATTAAGTGCATCTGTGTTTCCTGAAAAGATAAATACAAATTTATTAGGGTCCATGAATACATTAATCGAGCCTTTATTATCATCAGGCCAAGGGCCATCTAGCAAAGAGAGGAGACCTAATGAAAAAGTCAGGTCAGGTACATTTTGATGTGAAGAGTGGACTAGTGAGGAAGGGAACCTCCTTGGGAGTCAGTATCTACTTGAGTGCCTTAACTTACCCTGGGGAATGCCGTAAAGCAGATCTGGGAGCCCATCATTGGTCAGGTGAAGAAGAGTTTGCCCTAATCCATTAATTTGCCTTGAGCCAGCCTGACAAACAATTCTTAAAAGGTAAACATTCTAGCATGGTCTTCGTTTATGATTATTTCTCAAGGATTAGTGTTTTCTGAATGAGACCCCCCATGTGTCAGTGGGAATCTATAACTAGAGAGAAGACACAGCGTTCGGTTCTACTATGGCATAAATCAATGCCCAATATATTGTCCCATCTGCTTTTGTTTTTTAGGAGGTCCCATAAAAGAGGTCACAATGGCATTTTGCTTCTTTTAAAATGAACAAGGAATACTTTTTTCTTGGAGCTCCAGAATGTAAATTTATGACTTTGGGATGAAGCTTCTCTTTTTCTTTTTCTTTTTTTAAAAAAAAATCATACTGGCAAATCAGTTGGATCATTCCAGCTGCGCCAGAGGCAGGATCTGACAGCTTTTCCTGAGCTCATGTGGTCCTAATCAGCTCAA
The DNA here is from genome assembly GCF_000151845.1 of Pteropus vampyrus. Taxonomy (NCBI): domain Eukaryota; kingdom Metazoa; phylum Chordata; class Mammalia; order Chiroptera; family Pteropodidae; genus Pteropus; species Pteropus vampyrus. The sequence goes on along the minus strand of NW_011889165.1, from coordinate 1,025,897 downwards.
GAAGAAAAGCCACCTTGGTGCCAGTTAGAAAGAGATTTTTAGTTTGTAATAAATTTGACAACTTGAAAAACACAAAAACTTTTTGATTCTCTTTTATACAGTGGCTGTTGTTTTTATTTTTGAGTTTTAGCTTGAGATGGAAATGAGAGGATGTTTGTGTCAGTCTACTTCATCAAATCCTTCGTGGGGAAAAAAACAGAAATAAGCACAATGTAAGTCACTTATTGTGGAAGTTCTTAAAAAATAGTTAATCGTCCCTTGAAAAGAGATTAATACTCATCAAACCAATGAGCCCAGGAGCAAATTCATAACAGTGTGCTCAAACTATAAAGAGAGGAAGCGGAGAGGGAGAGGAAATATATATGTGGGTCGTATTTTTGATCTTACGCCCTGATGTGGTCAGAGTACTTCTATCACATAAACCGGCATCTTCTTTTTGGTTTATCCCAACATTTACTTTTTGCTTTCCAAAACTTTTGGTAGCACAACAGCCTGTGTATCCCTCACTGAATTCACTGATCACATCATAACATCTCTGGAATTATGTCTTTAAAGTTGTGCTATAGGAATTAGTTTTTATTTAGGGACCCCAAAACATTCAAATGGCCTTTTCTTAGAGTTTACAAGGTAAACATGAATACATAAGGAGGACGGGTACATTTTTCCCAGGTTCACTTACAGTTTCAAATGGTCCCAGGTGTAACTGTGAACACCTCTGCTACCACATAAGAACTTGTTCCTTTTTACTCTGAAGTTTAGGATGCAACTAATTCCTTTTGGCTGCCATTGCTCTGAGGAAAACCATGAAGCTGTCTCAGTAGCGCCCTACCTTCCAAGCTGAAGGAGCTAAAGGTGCCTTTGCGTTACAAACTGTGCTCTTTAGAGGACAGAGGTGACCCCACTGTGAGAATAATACATTAGAGACAAAGAGCCTTAAGTCCTCCTGGTCGAACTGTTCCAGCCCTGCTCATTTGACAATTTTTGGCTATGAGCATCAAAACACCACCCACTCTTAACTGTGACGGAATTGGCAAATACAGTTCCATGAAAAGAAAGTTTCAGAGAGCCTGCGTTTTAGAACATGTGTCTTTTTACGTCGAAAACATTTTTTTTCCCTCTAAAGACTGGATGCTCAATTTTATTGACTGTCTCTTTAAAATGTAACCCGGTCTCTTGGTTTGAGCTTATTGGTAGGGATACAAGTAATGTGCTGCTTGTGGAGAATGATTACTGTCCCCCCAAATCTGATAACCTCTTTTGCTGAAGCACACATCCATGGCTCTGCACAGTTACCAACAGAGGCATTTCAGTTTTCTTTGGGAAAACTTTGTCTACAGAGATAGGCCGATGACTGAAAGGACATAAAGGAAGCCTGTGTCTGTGGCAGGAACATAATTCTGTTAGTAAATCAAAACAAATCAGTCCAAGTTTGCCTTCAGAAATATGGAGAATAAAAGAGAACATGGTCTCTTCCTGTTGGGCTGCTCTACAAAATCAAAGCCAAAGACTCTAAATAGTGAGTTACTTGTGTCTTAAAAAGAAGGAAGCAGTCTAATTCAGATTGAAGAGGAGATGAAGAACACATATCAAAAGCGGTCTTTTAGCAAAGTGTCTCACAAAAGGACATTTTAGTAGTTTGCATATGCATTAAAAAGCTGCAATACTTGGTGTATTCAGGTAAGTATAGAATAAATAGGAAATGGTGAGATCATCCGAAATTTCACACTTCACATTCACACAGCTGAACAAAGAGCTTCATTATTGTCATGGTGATACGAGGACGCATCTGCAGCGCCATTCACCCCTCCTTGAGGTACCTTCATCAATGGCTGCAGAGAATGGAGAGCAGGCTCCTTGTGCTAGAGACTCAAAAATTATTTTTGAATTCACTGACGTGGAGTTTGTGTGTGTAAGAGGGTGTGTGTGCGAGAATCACACTTTCTACTTAATACCACAGTTGGGTGCTTTGCTGTAGCCACTGGTTCTCTTTTTACATTCACAAAACTGGCAGATGAAACATGAAAAAGAATACTGACTCTTTAATCTCTGCTTTTCCACCTAAGGCTCAAGACAGGCTGACAGGGAACTTCATTCTGGAAACAGGATTTTTTTTTTTTTTTTTTTTTTTAGATTCTGGATTACTTTTTCCTCTGCTTTTGAAAACTGTGGGCTTCTAGGGGAATGAACTTGACATAGACTTAAAACAAGAACAAGTTTATCTAAAAAGTTATAGTCCTTGATGCTTACAGGAAGGTCATTTTCAAAACCCACAGGAGAAACAGCATTAGAGCCAGAAACTGCATTAAATGCTTTATTTACTTGCTACGGAGACAGTTTTTCATTTAGAATTGCTCATAGGATCAACCAAGGCTTTGATGCTGTGCAGACTTTCCTATAGATTTTGCAATTAGTGAGCTAGATGTCTTAAATAGCAGGCATCCAAGAATTGGTTTTTAGTTCTTTTGCAAATCTATGTGCTGAGCAATATTTGGTAAAGCTTAATGATATTTGATATTTAATCTGAGTTACAGGCTTAAGGACAGAAGACCTGTGGATGTTCTGCGAATGACTATGCATCATCTATGGATTTTCCCCCTAATACACTAATGACAGGCCTGCTTGAATTGCTATCTGTGTGATTTATAACCTCAGAAGAGGTTTTTTCCTATACCCCAGCCAATTGATAGATTTTTATGAACTGTTAATACTGAATCACGCAGAAAACTTTTCATTGATTTAGGACATGTCAATTTGTTAAGTTTAAAAAATAAATTCCCCTTTTCTTCATGATAATGTACTGAATTGGAGACCAAAGCTTTTAAACACTGATGGTATCGTGTTCTAGGACAGGAAGGATCAAAGTAATTGTTGGCACGAGTGACATCTGAGATCTCAGATCTTTTTTCAGGCTGTTTTCAGTCCAACCAGGGAGCTTCAGCCCCACTCATCCCTGCCCTTCTCGACTTAAAATAGGTAAGGACAGAGGATTTTTTAGCTCCATGCCTTCTTTTCGTGCAGGGATTCGCTATATAAAGAAGCCGTGAACTCTTCGGCATGGAATTAAGAAAGATTTATGGCTAGGAAATGAGGGAAATGGTGGATTTATTCACTCACTGACTAAATTTTTTTTTTTTTTTTTGAGTGCCTACTCTGTGCCAGGCACTGGGGGATAAGCATGTGAGCAAAACCTGCCGTGGGCCTGTCCTCCTACAGTAGTCTCAGTTAGTCACAGTAATCCCTTTCCCTTGCCAGTGACTGTTTAAGTTTGAAATATGATAAACTACTGGACAGTGAGACTCAGGGGGAAGTCTCTCTACTGCAGGAGATTCTTGGAAAAGTTTTCTTCATTCTTAAACGAGATTTGCTTCTATTTGCTTTTGGGTGGGAGACAGATGCTTATCAGTCATTTCTGCTAATAAATTTATAATATGAAAAGTGGTACGTTGGCCTAAGAAAGTACAGGGGGTCTGACCTGGCCTGGGTGAATTTTTCTTTTCTCTTTAAAAGTGAAGAATAAGGGCGTCTTGAGGTTAAATTGGGATGTAGGTAGAACTAAAAATGGCAAAAGGGATAAGGTGGATCTTACATTCAGATTTGGGGAACCCTGTGTTTTCTGGGTGCAGTCGCTTCATCAAGTCCACTAAACATCTTTAACAAGAAACATATAAGAGGTCAGGAAGAGGCATGCAAAAACTGGTGTTCTTTAAAATCAGTAATATTTAAAGGAGCCCAGGCAAATTCTATCTGTTCACCTTTTCTGTAGATTTTCAGAAATCCAAGCACCTTATTGTGAAAACATTACAGTTTCTCCCATGTAACAGTCAGTCTTGACTGTCCACTGAACAGCTTTTCTCCCACTTGTTCTGGCTTCCAGAACGCTGAACTCCAAGTCTTGAGAGATAAACCTTGATTGTTTAAACCAGTCATGGTAGTTCCACTCCTTGACTGTGTGGTGTAGGTCTGGGCATTTGATTAAACTGGATAATGAGTCATTAGGGAGCATCACTCTACTGGAGGAACTATGGGAATATTTTCTTTCCAAAATGAAGCCAAAATGACCCTTTCCTGACTTTGGACGTTGCCCCGTGAGGAACTGATGGCCGGTGGTGCTTTAGCTGTCTTTTGCTCATGCAGAGAAAGTTAAGACAATTACAGAGAAAGTGTCATTTTTACTTAGTTTTCTGTTATTTGTAACTAGAAGCATTCTAGTTGCCATTGCCCCACTGAAAATTCTAGGAAGCCAGAGAGGATGTGGGAGTTCATAAAAAGCTTCGAATAACTTGATCCTTAGTTAACCCTATATTTATGGAAAAAAAAAAACACAAAACATTGTATACTAAAGACATACACAAACTGAATGCTGCTCATGCATGTAAAAAAAAGGTTTAATTTTTTTTTTTTTGAGATATCCAGGGTGTCATTAAATCAATGTTTTAAGGAAAGTATTTTTTAAATATATAGTTTATACAAGATTAAGAACAAGATGTTATTATAAGGAGTAAACGGAATTGATTTCAAGTTAATTGATTTAGGTCAAAATGGATGATTTAGAAGAATTTTTTTTTTCTGATTATGCTTTATAAGAACGATGTGTTATCTTTTTTCAAATATTTTATAAAATATTTTATTTTATAAAAAAATAATAAGAGCTCCTAATTGAAACAGTAATAAGAAAAAAACCTCAAGAATTCGTTCTAAAATTGTATTAGGATATATCAGTCAAATTGAAGTTCTGGCTTCCTCTGAGAGGAAAAATTGTGTGTAGTTGTATTTCGTGTCCTTTCATAAGCTCTTCTAAGCCTGGAATGCCCTTGACCACCCCCAACCCCCGCCACCTCCACTCTCTTGTCTCCTGCCATCTTGGCTTCTTGCCATGTTTTTTCAAGGTCCAGGGAAAATGTGCCTCCTCTGGAACTTCTCCATCCTTCCTTGGTTACCTCCACCTATGGGGTTTTTGTGTTTTGTTTATTTTAGTAGTCTTAATTTCATGCCACCTTTTTAAAAATTGGCTGTTTTCATGCTGTCTTTTCTAGTAGTATGAAAGCTCCTTGAAGGTAGAGACCATATCTTAGTTATTTTTGAAATCTTAAAGCAATGCCGCTTTGAATATAAGAAGTACTCACAAATATTAGATGAACTCAAACAAGAAATTGGAACAGGAATGTTCACACATGTAATCAAGTACATAGGAAAATATTAATCTGGGGAAAAAACTAAAGACCTCCTTTTGCTTACACATTGACTATTACTATTTATACTCTTAGCTTTACCCACTGATGTTCAAAACTTTACTTCTTTGTAAAGAAGTCAATTTCTTTAGCAAGCAATCGCGTACTCATTTCATTTGAACACTTACTGAATCCCCAGAGCCAATTCACTACTCATATTTTCTTACTACTATTAGTAAATTCATCCAAATGAAAAGAAAGTCCTTAAGATCTGTGGTCTATTTGAATTTACTTTTACTCCAGGTAAAATAATGCCTTCTCAATACTAACGTAGTCGGTACTTTTCAAGCTTTAACGTGAATTGAGTCAACTGGGGATCTTGTTTACTGCAGATTTGGCATCAGTAAGCCTGGGATTAGGCCTGGAATTCTGCATTTCTGTAATGCATTGGAGCAGAGGCACTCAGCTGGGGGTTAGGTCCTTGCTAGTCTCTGTTCTCTGTGCCTGCTTGTCCTTGGACTTGAGAAGGTGAAATCAGCATTTGCCTCACCTCAACCTCCCAAAAAAGACATAAAATAATACTAATTCACTCCTGCATAAAAACCTGGCTTTATTTTGACTCCGTGTGCCAGTCTTTTTAGTTAGTAGACAGGCACATGATGTGGGCTGACTTGGTTTTTGAAAAGAGTCAGACATGGTAGCTATTACATACATTTCCTTTCACGGGAATTTTCATATTCATATGGAAGAAGAGGAAAAACCTCATTTGCTTTGGGAAGGAAGTCCAGCCAATGATTAGGTTGCAGCTAAATCCCTAAAGACTCAGCCCTGAAAAAGCCTCAGATCAGAAAATAGAAGAGAATCCCTGTGCTATCTGCATTTAGCTCACCCATCAAAATTGATACCGTCCCTTCTCTCGTCACTTGCAGCTTCCTTTACTGAGTGCAATGGCTGCATACCCAAATCAACAATTAAATTCCCCCTTTGTTTGTGTGGCAGATGACAAATGCATGGAGGACATCTTGTGTTTCCTAGGCAGGCAGGGCACTTACTTTGATTGATGCTCCGTTGTGGAAAAAAATGAGCTGGGAAGGAATTACAATGGAGGGCCTGCAGACTGGAAGGGGATATACTAATTAGTCCTGCATTAAGCAGTCGGCTTGCATTGGCGATGAGACGCCTTCAGGAGGAAAGTGTAGGGGTTATTGATGCAAAACAGCATGGAATGCATTATGCCAGGTAGCTGTGTATTAGTTTTGTTGAAAGTATAGAATTTAGTAATGAAGAAAGAAACACTTAGGCTACTGTGTTTTTTACAAACACCCTCCAGATTAATTGGGCGGACTCTGCTTTTTAACTCTACATGATCTTATAGACAAGCTGGAAGTCCTTCTCTTTTTCTAGGAGAACTCTTCCAGACTTTCCTCATCCTGCATGGTTCTAGGAAGGGAAAACAGCCACCACCTCTATACTCTCTGGCTTCTTTAAGGTCCCTCAGCAGCAGAGCCTTGAGCCTTGCTGGTGGAGCACTACGTTATAAAGGGAAAGGAAATTTTTCCCTCTGGCCACTCTTTCCAGGTTTTGGAGAGTTGGTGCTGATTTGACCAGGAGAGAACCCTAGGGGTATATCAGGATAAATTCAGCATCTTCTGTGGACACAAGGCTGGATTAAAAGGGGCTAAAGAGAAATGCAGAGAATGTTTCTCTGGTTTAGCATTTGCAGTTTGCCCTTCTATTTTTGGGGCTATAAGCAGAGGTAGAGTAGTAGGTAGTTGCTGTGTGCCATTCATGCCTGAGAGTATCACAGATGCTCTAGGTGACTGGAGTGTGTGACTCTAGGGATACATGGCTGGTCATTTCGAGGTCAGTACCTCCTGAGCAATGGAAAGTGATAGGCAAAGATGCTCAAATATTTACTAATACAAATGGTTTAAAATTCAAACCTTGACATGTTGATTTGGTCAATTTGGCCTGACGAATCAATGAAATTGGGGTCAATGACTCCAGTGAGGTGACTAAAAGGGAAAAAAATCACTGAGGTTTTTGCTCAGAGTTTGAAAAAAGAAGATTTAAAACTCCTTTGGTTTTAGAATACTGGTATAATTTCACTAATCTACCATGTTAATATGGATAATGTGATTCTTAGTGATTCTTTACGCTGAAACCCAGTGAACTATCAGGTGTCAGGTGTCCTGTGCTAACTTAATGGGAGAGTAGGTGGTCCAAAGTTTTCGGTTCACTTGGTCAAAGCTGTCAATGCTGGTGCAGCTGAGATTTCCTTTTACTTTTCTTATTCTAGAAGCGAGTTAGTCTAAGGATTTGCAGATGCCTATGCTAGGAAAAAAGATATAAATGATAAAGATAGCATTTTGAGTTTTCAAAGACTTGTTTTGAGTCCTGTTAAGTTTTAAACTAGAGCACAAGACAGATACCAAAGTATCAGAAACATTATCAGATGACGAAAAACTGTCTTTCATGGACAGAACCAGGAATTGTGCCAATAGCTCTAGGAAGAAAAGCTAAATAGTTAATGTGGTTTATTTTTTAACCATCCCTTTGTTTTAGAATTCTATCTTATTCTTGAGCTGATTCTATGTCACCATGACCTTCTCCTGCCAAGAAGGCACAGTCAAGGCATCCTTCAGTAATAGCCTAGGGCTTTGGACAAGCAAGATGCTGTGCTGGCTTTTTGCCTTTTCTTCCAATGTTTACACAACCAAGACTTATTACATGCTTTGTCATTTTGTTACTGGGCTGGCTTTGGTTGGAGAATTAGGTAAACATGGGACATTCCATCACACAATTTTAGTCTCGATCTTACTTTATAATGATGCTAACTAATGTTTATTGTGCAAAGCGAGGTGCATTTGTATATTTTAGCATTTTATTCCAGTTACAGAATGCAAAAACCGACATTGACATCAGTTTGATGTGTGTGTGTGTGTGTGTGTGTGTGTGTGTGTGTGTGTGATTGAAGATATTAAGCACTACAAGAACGTTGAAATTTCAATCTGATTAGGATCAAAATTCTTCAGGATCAAAACACTCCTTTTCCTCCCCCTACAGTTTTACTAATTGTGTGCTACTTGACATTGTGGAGTTATTCCGCAGCGTGATAGCTAAATATGTGAAGTGTATTTTGCTGTGCAGAATTATCAGCTCATTCTATTTGTTTTTCATGTGTTTAAGGTTATTAAAAGAACTTAAAATTAGAAGTCATGTGTATGAGTCGAAAGAGTGAACTCAATCATTGTTAGTAGGCTAAATCATAAAGCAATAGCCAGTATGTCAATATTAAGTAATAAAAAAAAATCACAGAATTTGAAAGCATACCTTCTCTGTTTATTAGTTGGCACAATACCAGGAAAATTAGGAGACTAGCACAATAGTGAATGGCGGAGTTGTTTATTTTCAGCACTCTCAAATTATTCTGGTTACTAAAAATGAGATAAAAGTAGATTGGAAAGAATGGCATCAAAAATATTTTGTTGGAGACTTTTGCTTTATGGGAAGAAATGAACTGCCCTGGCTCACTATTCCCGAGGAATTGTATTTCTTCAAGCTGTAAATCAAATCCCAGAGAGATGGCATGATCTATTCCAAATAATAACCTGAGGATGACAAAATTCTCTTTTGTCAGCATCAGGTTTCTGAATTTAGACATCAATTAAGATTCCCAAAAGAAAAAGCACCCCTCTCTCCCCACACACATGGTCTATGACGGTGTCCTACATGCAATGTATTTGTTTTTAAAGTCTGGATCTCAGGCATATATTGGTCCAAAAATATATTCTTTGCTTACTCTAAACTTCTGATTTTTTCCATTTTCTCTAAATTCCCAGCTACAAAGAACCTGATATTTCTTTTCAGGAAGCAGCATCATCTTTTCCCCCAATTAATTGAAGAGCCATCTGCTTCTGTGATACGCAACACCCATTCACTCACAGCAACAAGTGTGTCCCCTGAGTCCCTGGTGTGCAATACCAAGGCACACAGACTGTGCCAGGAGTAGAATCTGCTGGAAAGCAGCCTTGTGGGCAGGCTTTTTCCAAAGGCGTGATATATACCAAATCTGACACTGAACTTGGCCCTATGTCATTGTCGCTAACACAGAGTTAAAAATACAGTGTGAGATGCTCCCACTTTGAGACTTGGGCTAGCTTACTGTCTCTCCATTATGCTTTTGGAGATCTGAGTTTGAAACGAGCAAATGACCGCGCCCTAGAAAGACCTAGAACAGCTCTCCTCAACCACGGCGAGAAAGGGAGAGCGAGGAAACACAAAGGCCACATGGGCTGGTTTTATTGCATAACAGCATCAACTTCAAGCTGTATTGTCTCATTTGTGGCATCTTGCTTATATTTAAAACCAGAGTTCAGAACTGGGTTTAGAACCTTCTAGGAACATAGCTGGTAGGGCTCTCATCTTTTAGGAAGAGCCTAATGAATGGTCATAAAAAGTCCTCTCTGGCTGGAGGAAAGCAGCCTGTTCCTAAGAGGCCCACCAGATCAG
>NW_011889165.1:1009892-1016167 GCF_000151845.1 Pteropus vampyrus | reverse complement strand
CACTCACAGCAACAAGTGTGTCCCCTGAGTCCCTGGTGTGCAATACCAAGGCACACAGACTGTGCCAGGAGTAGAATCTGCTGGAAAGCAGCCTTGTGGGCAGGCTTTTTCCAAAGGCGTGATATATACCAAATCTGACACTGAACTTGGCCCTATGTCATTGTCGCTAACACAGAGTTAAAAATACAGTGTGAGATGCTCCCACTTTGAGACTTGGGCTAGCTTACTGTCTCTCCATTATGCTTTTGGAGATCTGAGTTTGAAACGAGCAAATGACCGCGCCCTAGAAAGACCTAGAACAGCTCTCCTCAACCACGGCGAGAAAGGGAGAGCGAGGAAACACAAAGGCCACATGGGCTGGTTTTATTGCATAACAGCATCAACTTCAAGCTGTATTGTCTCATTTGTGGCATCTTGCTTATATTTAAAACCAGAGTTCAGAACTGGGTTTAGAACCTTCTAGGAACATAGCTGGTAGGGCTCTCATCTTTTAGGAAGAGCCTAATGAATGGTCATAAAAAGTCCTCTCTGGCTGGAGGAAAGCAGCCTGTTCCTAAGAGGCCCACCAGATCAGTGCCTCTCACTACGTGGACTGTCATACCCTTTGCAAGCACAGCGTAAACAGCCCAGCTGAGTCTGATGAGGGAAAACTGCATGAGGATGCTGGTGTGCCAGTTACCTCTTGGACCTAGCCAGACACTGCTGATCCTGCTTTGCCAAAATGCCACAAAAGGTGCCTTGGAGGTCAGCCTGCAGTTTAGAAGCTGGGAACCAGACTCAAAGAGCTGAGATTTGTTTATCTCTCTCCAGAAAAGGGCGATGGGGGTACCTGCTCCTCTGAGTAACTCTCTTTTTGGAAATACAGTGGGAAGACACTGCTCTTGAGAAGTGCTTTGTCTACATCATGTGCTCTGCCTCTGCTCTCGGGCTTCTCCTCCCCCACCCCAGTTTTGAAGCTAGTTGAGTAGAAATTTTTATAAGCTCTGGTCCATTTGGGCCTGTCCTCTCCCATGTATATTTTGAAACTGAGACCACAAATTTCCGAGTGGAAATTGATCTCTAGAAAATGAAAGAGTCAAGAAAGCACTTAAGACAAAGTTTTTCCCATCACTTCATGGGGGAGAGTGCACAAGAGACCATGAAATCTCAGGTGAGTGCCTAAAGATCCAGCAATTTCTCTGGGCCTGAGGTCCAACTTTCAATCTAATTCCAACACAAGTTGAAGTGATTTATGTCTCACTTTTTCTCACTGCCTGCTGACAGTCACCTCAAATGTACACAGGAGACATGAAAGGAGAACTCGGCACGGAAACCAAACAAACATCAGAAAGAGAAGAAACCAGCCAGGCTGTGTCCACACATGGGAGGTACTTACAGTCCAAGTGACTGTGCCTGATGCCCTCGACGTCCTCGGCGTGGATGAAGTGGTAGCATCTCTTCCCCACAATGTCTACAGGGGTCAGATCCATATAATCACTGATCCTACAACGAGAAGGACACAGAATGGAATTCAGAAGAGGGGAAAATATAGAAACTGTCAAATGACTTAGAAACATATCTCCTGGCAGTTTTCATTATACCAGGGTATCTGGGAGGACTTGGCATTTTAAGGAATAACCTTTTATACATAAGATGATTTTTTTGAATGTATAAAAGACTTTTTCAAAAGTAGGAAATGTGCTAGATCAAGCAATCGTGTTTAAATAGTTTATTCTTGCCTTTCTTTTTTTGGGGTATCAGAATATATATTTAGACAACACAATTCCACGAAGTTATTGAGAATCAGCAACAATGCAAGATCCTCATTAGAGGCCAAGATAATTCTAGGTTACATAATAAAATAAAAACATGTTATGTTTATATCAAATGATTAGAGACACCTTACATTTAAACAGATTGGTCTTCTTCTGGGTATTACCATGAAAAAAGGGCTTCAACTGCTTCTTGGCACAGAGTCCAAATTGGCATTTCAAGGGATATAATTTAAATGCTGAGACATACACACGCCTGGGGGTATTATCTTTTCTAGTCTTAGTCATTTGGGAGCTCAGTTTTCACTCCTGGCCCTTTTAACTGGTACTTTGTGGTAGATTCCACACAGAAACTTTTAAACCATTTCAGCAGCTCTTCCAGGCTTGTGCTCGACATTACAGGTGCATAAGCCTCTGTCATTGATTGTCCAGACGTCAATGTCCTCGGGCAGGAGCACAAGAAAATAAAACAAAAATTGGAAAACACGTTGGGAGAATCTGCCTGGTTTACACAAACATATCAAAATGCTTATTATGCTCCTCCCTATCCAAGTACAGATTCATTTTGGTCAGTCCACAATCAAATCATCTTTTGTTTAACTTATTCTCTTTAATGTCCCTGTGCTTTTTATGGTTTGACTTATGATATATTCAACTATGAAGTGACTCTTTAGAAATGACACGGTTAAGCAACCCAGGAAATCGCTGCTGAGGAGTTAAGCCTGACTCCCAGGGCAGGGAAATAAGAAACAAAACAAAAGCAGAATAATGTGGAGGATAATTAAAATATATTTAACCCAGTGAGTGAATTTCTCAGTGTCTAGCAATAGAAATCATATTTTTGGCCAAACCAGAATTCTTGGTAAGATAAGACTGAATGAGGCAACAAAAAGGAGTGTTTTCTCAGGATTCCGTGATTTTCTGATGCAAAACAGATGAGCTGGTGTTTTCCTGAAACCAGTAGCTGCTTTTCCAGCACAGTTTACACCCCAGGTCTGCAAATGAGGGAACAAGGATGTCATTAAAAGGCGCTCATTGGTGTTTCTGAAATTTGCCAGCTCCTCTGAAAAGCCACATCAGATGTCAGCCCTGCCCGAGGCCGTCCTAGTGACCGCTGGGGGCTGCTGGGGAAAAGAATGGTCTTTAGAATGAAGAATCGGCTTCGGTTTCTAGTTAGTAATTCTCTAATTAAACAATAAACCCCCGGAGGAAAAAGCCATTTCATTCCTGAGGGAAGATATTTCTTTAGTTTATTCTTTATTTGAATAAAATCCTCCAAATGATTGAAGCACTTCTATGTACCAGCGCCTGTTACCGTGGTAAATGTGACCAGCTCAGTGTTCAAAGACCTCTTATTATCTGTGTTGGAAGCCCCAGACCAGGCTGATGACTTCTATTGGAATCAGAATCCTGACGGCATCTTGTACTCTGAACTTCCGTTTTCTTATCTGTAAAACAGCCTAAGATGTCATTGAGGGGATTAATGAATGAAATGAATGTAGCAAAGTGCCTGGCACATGCTATGCTTTTCCCTTAGATCAAATATGTGATTACCTTTCACACAGGTCTTTTTAATAATTACTATCATCTTCAGTTGGGAAATAATGCTGTATTGTCTTAGCTAATAAGGGGTTGTGGAAAACTTTTTTTTTTAAATAGGGAGGGAAAAAAAGCTTAAAGTGGGTCACAGAAAATGATCTCAATTACTAGAGTGGCACCATAAGCCACTCAGGTCCATGGAGCGCGTCAAAAGAATCTGTGATCACAGGAATGAAAATTAAGTGATGGTTTTGGGATAGGACAGTCACTGGGTAATCGTTAGGTAAATAAGATGAGCTTCCATTTTTTTTTTTTTTTCCCGAAGGGATTGGTGGTAGTAAATCTAAATCAAAGGAGCAGACGTATGTTTTCAAAGAAGCAATACCATAGTTTATCTTTTGACTTTCTACCTGCCTTCTTGAGTCTCTGGCATTCTACATTTTAAATCAGAGAATAAACAGCTTTGTGGGCTGTAATTATGTTTTTCGTTGGTACATATCTATGAAAGGTCATCCATAGTTGTTATTCGTTACCATTTATCCTGACTTCTGAGGAAAAATTTGAGACAAGTAATGCAGGGAGACACCACAGGATGCAACTAAGTACATGGTTTATGAATCTGGTGGATTCGGGTTTAAATCTTGGCCTCCCTTAAGTCACTTTCTCTCTAAGCCGAAACTGCCTGAGGGTGATTGAGTCAATGGCAAGACCTACCTCACAGAATAGTCTAGAAGTTTAAACGAGATATGGTGCATATAATAAGCTTCACACATTGCCAAGTATGTATTAAGTGTTCAATAAATGTTAGCTCTCTTTATTATCATTTGCCAACTCTAGCTCATCATTCTCGCTAACTGGCTTTCTCAATATTCTGTGGCCACTGCAGAACACCTTAGATACTGCCAAGGATATAGTCACGATGATAAAAAAATGTTAATAAATGCCACCAAAACTTGAAAAATAGATTTAGAGTTACTTATTAAATAATAGTGACAGGTTCACGATATCTTCTACCCCACTGAATGTTACTAGTTCAGGTGGGTATCTTCTCCCACTGGTGAATTCTTCCCTCTGAATCAAATCCTGACTGGAAATGGTAGGCATTTCTAACTCCACCTCCACACCTTTATTGCTTCCCAATGGACCGAACACAGGCTAGGCTCTGGAGGGGTCAATTGCCCAAGCCACCTGACCAGTCTGCTTTTTCGTTTTTCCTTTAAAGGCACTCATGGGGCTCAGTAACATATACTACATTCATGCCTGACAACAGTCTGTGCCACAAAAGCATCATCTCAAATCCTCAGCAATTCTCCCTGTGGCACCAGGGGATGGACGGTACCGCTAAAGCTTCCTTCTACAGCTGGCACATGAGCAGCTCCTTTTTACCCCTCTCCCTGTATCCCATGATCCTCTCCTCTTTAAATTAGTCTGATGATGGGCTGGTGACTTCTAGGTGAGAGGTCCGAAAGGGCATTGTCCCATTTCCTTGTCCCTTGCTTTGTGCTTAATAGAAAAAGTGAACTTTTAACCAAAGGCGAAAAAGTCCTTTTATAAAAGCTCGGTGCTAAGGAAGGACTGCCAAGTCATTTATACAATGAGTCATCTTTTTCTTTTTTTTAATTTATAAAAGTGAGAATTACAAAGTTTTATTTAATGTATGTGCAGAAAGCCCCAGACTAGTCAGATGACCTGTGTCAGGATCAGAATCCTGATGTAATTTTCTTTTTTATCCTTTTTCCCTTTGGGAGATCTCAGATTCTCATTGGTTCTCTATATGTGTGGTGGACTAAATGTGTCCCGCCAGAATTCATATATTAAAGCCCTTACCCCGATTGCGATGACATTAGGATGGCGGGCCTTCAGGAATAATTAGTTTTAGATGAGGTCACAGGGATAGAGCTCCATGATGGGATCTGTATCCTTACAACAAGAAAAAGAGGCCACGGCTCTCTCTCTCCCCATGTGAGGACAGGGAAGAAGGCAGCAGTCTGTAAGCCAGGAAGAAAGCTCTCACCAGGAACCTAATCAGCCTGTACCTTGGCCTTGGGCTCCCCAGTCTCCAGAACTCTGAGAAATACATGTCTGTTGGGTAGGCCCCCCAGGTTGTGGTAATTTGTTACAGCAACCCTAGCTGACCAAGACAACATGCTTAATGCCTGTCTGAACTCTGACCACTACGAGGCTGGGCTCTTGCAGTACTCAGGAAGAGGGTCTGGCTGAGGCATCAGGAAGTAACTTTTACTGCATCACTTTGCCAGTAACGTCTCAGCCCTGCTCTCTCCTTGGGTTTTGGCCAAAATGGGCCCTAATTATAGCTCATGGATGCCTGGATATCCCAATTCATTCCCCTGTTGTCCCTAATGTAAATCAGGGAAGCAATGCAAATTCAAAATAAAAAGTGTGTTTGGTGTCAGTCCAAGCAGCCATTGAAAATAAGATCAGGATTTATAATGAGCCTCATTGGGAGAGTAAAATCCTTCAGCCTGCTGAAAACACCAACCCTCACCAATGTTTAACATACAGCAGGGCAAATGGAAACAAAAACCAAGTACCTATTTTCACAGTAAATGATATTGAGGTCCATATTTACTCGAGTGACGAACATATGGCAGTCGATTCTGACTTCATTGATTGTAGGGGGAGGCAAAGCATGTGCCACAACCACGAGACCCATGATTTGGCTGGGGACGGTCCTCCCATGGGACAGCGACACCCTCAGTCGTAGACGGCCTGTTATGTGAATCACCTGTAATAGAGCAGTAAGTATAGGACACAGTCAAATTTACCTTTGGGATGTAACAGAGTTTTACATCTGGCACAATCAAAATTTGCTTGTATCTTCTGTAATCATAATGGCTGTCAAAGTGCCCTCAGTGTCCTCAAGGCAAGCGACAAAAGAGTAATGTTATACTCTGAGCATCTCTCAAGGTAACATTATTACTATGCTCTGCTATTGCTATTTTTCAGGACTTTTTTTTTTTTTTT
>NW_011889165.1:1007432-1009842 GCF_000151845.1 Pteropus vampyrus | reverse complement strand
TAATAGAAAAAGTGAACTTTTAACCAAAGGCGAAAAAGTCCTTTTATAAAAGCTCGGTGCTAAGGAAGGACTGCCAAGTCATTTATACAATGAGTCATCTTTTTCTTTTTTTTAATTTATAAAAGTGAGAATTACAAAGTTTTATTTAATGTATGTGCAGAAAGCCCCAGACTAGTCAGATGACCTGTGTCAGGATCAGAATCCTGATGTAATTTTCTTTTTTATCCTTTTTCCCTTTGGGAGATCTCAGATTCTCATTGGTTCTCTATATGTGTGGTGGACTAAATGTGTCCCGCCAGAATTCATATATTAAAGCCCTTACCCCGATTGCGATGACATTAGGATGGCGGGCCTTCAGGAATAATTAGTTTTAGATGAGGTCACAGGGATAGAGCTCCATGATGGGATCTGTATCCTTACAACAAGAAAAAGAGGCCACGGCTCTCTCTCTCCCCATGTGAGGACAGGGAAGAAGGCAGCAGTCTGTAAGCCAGGAAGAAAGCTCTCACCAGGAACCTAATCAGCCTGTACCTTGGCCTTGGGCTCCCCAGTCTCCAGAACTCTGAGAAATACATGTCTGTTGGGTAGGCCCCCCAGGTTGTGGTAATTTGTTACAGCAACCCTAGCTGACCAAGACAACATGCTTAATGCCTGTCTGAACTCTGACCACTACGAGGCTGGGCTCTTGCAGTACTCAGGAAGAGGGTCTGGCTGAGGCATCAGGAAGTAACTTTTACTGCATCACTTTGCCAGTAACGTCTCAGCCCTGCTCTCTCCTTGGGTTTTGGCCAAAATGGGCCCTAATTATAGCTCATGGATGCCTGGATATCCCAATTCATTCCCCTGTTGTCCCTAATGTAAATCAGGGAAGCAATGCAAATTCAAAATAAAAAGTGTGTTTGGTGTCAGTCCAAGCAGCCATTGAAAATAAGATCAGGATTTATAATGAGCCTCATTGGGAGAGTAAAATCCTTCAGCCTGCTGAAAACACCAACCCTCACCAATGTTTAACATACAGCAGGGCAAATGGAAACAAAAACCAAGTACCTATTTTCACAGTAAATGATATTGAGGTCCATATTTACTCGAGTGACGAACATATGGCAGTCGATTCTGACTTCATTGATTGTAGGGGGAGGCAAAGCATGTGCCACAACCACGAGACCCATGATTTGGCTGGGGACGGTCCTCCCATGGGACAGCGACACCCTCAGTCGTAGACGGCCTGTTATGTGAATCACCTGTAATAGAGCAGTAAGTATAGGACACAGTCAAATTTACCTTTGGGATGTAACAGAGTTTTACATCTGGCACAATCAAAATTTGCTTGTATCTTCTGTAATCATAATGGCTGTCAAAGTGCCCTCAGTGTCCTCAAGGCAAGCGACAAAAGAGTAATGTTATACTCTGAGCATCTCTCAAGGTAACATTATTACTATGCTCTGCTATTGCTATTTTTCAGGACTTTTTTTTTTTTTTTCACATTTAGAGGAAGTTCATAACTGGATAAAATGACCAGAAAAGTGAGCACTGAGCTGTGAAAGGAAACATTTACATTATCAGCCCTTGTTAATAGATGATGTCTGTCTCTCCCCAAATCTGTACTGAGTGGGATTACATGGCCCTCTTCTTTCGGAAGTGGGGCTCAGAGCTTTCCTTCATTGGGGGGTTGATATTGCACAAGGCCAAAGACTCCACTGAGTAAAAGGCTCAGGCACAATGACATGATTGGCCCTTTGGAGCATAGAAATTCCGAGTTAGGCAGCACTGAGTTACCAGGAGTACTATGATTTATTGCAGTGGCCATGGGGTTGAAGGTAAGAGGAGTATGCCCTTCGTTGATTCCTTGACCTTCTACTAAAATAGGGTCAGGAAGACTTAGACCATCTCGGTGGCTCACTGCGCAGAAACAGGAGGGATAATATTGGGTTGTAATTTTCAGTTTCTTAGCCAAAGTATACAATAGATAATCCAGCCCGTCACCCGCCCCCCGACAACCAAACAAAATCGGTTCATCATCCTCCCATATTTTAAACGGTATTATTTTACAAAGGTGTCTTTTGCTTCTAAGCTGCATATGGAAGAAGAGCCATTGTGTCAAATTCCTTAATTTGATATTTGGGGGAAACGAAATCGTGAAAAGGTGGAAAGTGGGAAGGATTTGTGTGGCTGTGCTTCAGGATGATGGAAGTCGCGCGCGTGTGTGTGTGTGTGTGTGTGTGTGTGTGTGTGTGTAAGTATGTACGTGTGTATGTGTACTCTAGCTGTGTTCCAGGACC
Source organism: Pteropus vampyrus (assembly GCF_000151845.1). Classification (NCBI taxonomy): domain Eukaryota; kingdom Metazoa; phylum Chordata; class Mammalia; order Chiroptera; family Pteropodidae; genus Pteropus; species Pteropus vampyrus. The sequence continues at coordinate 1,007,563 of NW_011889165.1, read as the reverse complement.
CTGCTATGGTGTGTGGGACCCTCCAAACCAGGTTGTAGAGGTAATTGCTGTGATTCAAGGGACCCCAGAGCTTAGTTTAGTAGCTAACTGAGTTTTCGCATTTGGTTTGCTTTTCCGAAAGCATCCCTGAG
>NW_011889165.1:975856-1002357 GCF_000151845.1 Pteropus vampyrus | reverse complement strand
TAACACATAGATTCCCAGGCTCTATCCCCCAGAGATTCTAATTTAGTTGACTGAGCTGGAGTCCAGCATTTGTTAGTTTTTTAAAGCTCCAAATATGATACTTACTACTAGAGAATATCTGGCTAATGAGTTTAGAGTTATACCAGTGTTTCTCAACCTTGCTATAGGTTAGAATCACCTGGAGAGTCTTTAAAAGTCCCCATTCCAAAGTGTACCCAAGACCAATTCAATAGAGATCTCTGGGGTAGAGGCCCTTCCAGGTCTTACAGGGCTGCTGAGAGAATTAAATAAAAATGTACATAAGTGCCTAGGCATATGCTCAATTAGTACTATTTTTATTAAGTAACAGGTATGTACCATAGGAAAGGTATAGAATACAATCTGGGGATTCAGGGTAGGTAGAAAATACTTTTAATTGAATGGATCCAGAAGGCTATGTGAAACTGGCACTTGAGTAAGTTGTTGATACACGACATGATCATAGGATGGTGAAAGGGGTTTCAGACATAGAGAATAGCTAGAACAACAGAATATAAAAGGGAACCCATCGGGAATGCCCAGGGCTCCTGGACCACACAGTTGGTGTCAGCAGGAAAAGAGAGAGGGATGGGCCAAAAAGGCAGGTACAAGAGGTAGAGATTGGCAGTGGGAGCTGTGGAGAAGGGACAGCACCATGATGCTGAGCCTGTCTGAGAGGATAATGATGGTAATAGACTAAACAGTAACCAGTAATGCAGCAATGGCTGACCAGTGTAGAGACAAAGATTCCTCTATGTTCATTTTGTGTTTGAGCAGCCTAGGGAGACCCTGGACACTGTGTTCAGGGGATGGTTGGAAAAGGCGCTGGGCACTTGAACAATGATAGTTAAATGTATAGTTTTGAAAAAAAAAAAAATTTCCTGGAGGTAATAGTCAAACCCAAGAGATTCAATGGAATTACCAATGGAGAAAACAGAGATGAGAGAAGAACACCATAGGCATTCCACCCCCCACCCCCCGCCTTCGAGCCTCTATAGCCTAAGGCAACTTATGTTTTTTTTATAAATTGAGGTTCTCTTGCTTGTTAATAATTACTTTTGCTAAAAAAGTGAAAATTTCTCAAAGCACAGAGCCCCCTTTTTCATCACCCACAATTCCATTCTCATATAAATGCCAGGGTTGCCAAATTACTGCCAGTTCCATTGGTAACATCCCAAGGAATGGGATGGCTTCCTTATACAGTTAAGTAGGTAGATGAGAAATGATTTTGAATACAAATATGTAAGCCTAAATACTAATATTATGCCAAGAGCCACTAATCTATAAAAATAACACAGTAGCTCTAAAATGAAAGGAATATTGTGGAGTAGAAATAACACTGAATTGGGAAACAGAATGTCTGATTTCAGTTCGGGTTCTGGTATCTTTGGCAAGTCATTTGGCTCGGGCAGCATTTTCTCAGATATAAAATATTGGATGAGAAGCCGGCGATGCTACCTAGGGTTCTCACTAAGTTCTAGAGAATTTATGATCTAATGCTCATTGGAGTGGCCCTTACCGTGCTGTAGCACACCCTCCTTCTCTTTCTCCATGGTGGGGGTGAGAGTTTCAGAGGACAGCTACAAGTTAATAAATGCAGAGTATACTTTAAGAATGAATCAATAGGGTTTTTATGAGTCATATTTGAGCTGGAACAATGCTTTGGTTTTGGACAATACCAGGTAAAAATTGCCTCTGCGTTCTGAAGGTTCAACTTAGTCTGGTCTTAAATCTAATCTACAGACATTCTTTAAAAGAGATTTCTGGACTAAAAGATTCTTTGCCCCCAAGCTCAGTTTTATAAAAGAGCTCAGTCGTCGCTGAGCTTCCTTTCATTGTTCTTGTTTTATCAGAAAGAGCTGTACAAAAATGCTAAAACCCGTATTTTTCTAAACCCCTTACACAGCAGTGCCCAGATGCCAGCCCCAGTGAAGCAGAATGCACAGGATTTCTGAGCGGAAATCCCGCCATCTTTGATAAAAATGTCCAAATTAGCATTATATTTGACAGCCCCATATTGAAGAAATCATCGTTCGATTTTTATTTTCCTTCTCTGATACGATCAGTGGATGTGTGCAATGCTGCAAGTACATGTCCACAGAGTTTAGGATGAGTGTGGGAGTGTTAACAAGCCTCGTTTCTTGGACAAATATATATTTTTTCTTCCTGCCATATGCTCCTTTTAGTCGTCTGTTAGTGATAAACACTTAGATGTGCTCCACTAATATCTTCTCATTATAAACAAACCCATCACAAAGACCTTGATGAAACTCCCCTCTGTCAATACTTAAGGAAAGAAAGTCTGTGATGGAAGACTACATCTGGAAGCTATTCTCCATCTTTTAGGCATAAATCTCAGTACGAGTAATATGAAACGCTTTCTTTATCAAAAAGAGGGGCTAAGTATTATGTGCATTATTTTCCACATATAATGTAAAATACAGGTTAGGGCTAAGCAAATAGGAGAACAAAAACAGGCTGCAGGCATGAAAAAACTATGGATTCCCTAGGTTTAGAGTAGCTTCAGAGATTTTTCACTTGTCCTGTTAGGGAATCCAAATTTACCATAAAAACTAAGATTCCTTCTGGCACTTTTTTTTTTCTTTTATTCGCCTGTAGAAGTCTGATTTAGCATACAGATCATCAAATCACTAGCTCAGGTGGGAGAGTCAGCTAATTATTTTTAAGTGATGGGGGCTTTGAGGTAGCCCCCAACCTGCTGAAAGATAAGGGCTTATCAAGGTCTTCTGAATCTAAACATCTAGCCTACAGAACAACAACTTAATCTCAACTAGCATGAGAATATCAACCTCATGTAAATTACTTCATGCAAATTTTTAGGGAGTGGGTTTTCTCCAATTTAGACCACATTGATTCGAAGGTTAGAGAATCTGCCCGAACAGGTCTCTCTCTCCCTGTCTGACTCCTGCCACCTAGGTCTTTGCAGCAAGCCTAGAGAGAAAAAAAAAAAGATGAGACCAGGTACTTGTCCTTGAGGCAGGCACTATGGAGAGGAGGGCTTATAACTTTTCAGGCCCTCTGAGAAGGAGGAGAACGGTAGAATGTCATTTTCCTTCTCTTTTGAGAATCTCAGATTTTATTTCTAGAAACTAACTCGACTCTAGCAGATTTTGTCATAATTCACATTGGGACTTTAGCAAGTGAGGATAAGAAAAGACAGAAGAGGGAAAAGCTGACTTCTAAAGGCAGCGGGGAGGTGAGACTCAGGGGGAAATGAGGTTTTGGCAGGGAGTAGGTGACAAAGTAGACCTCTTCCAGGGTCAGGGTGGTTGCAGCAGGAGAGGTGGTCCTGGAATGTACTCCTCAGCTAGGCATGGAGATGGCTATCAACTCGGGAACCACAGTCTTTCTAGGAGTTTGTCCCTAAGAATTTCCCTAAGATCAGGGATCTTCAATATTGGGCAGGGTTGATGGGGGCACGATTCAGCACTTAGCAGGTCTCTATCAGCAAGAACTAGAGAGAATGAGACCTCTACATGGACCAGCAAGAACGAGAAAGGAAAGGGTCTGAGGGTCTCAGATGGGCTCAATTTAAGGGTGGCTCTGGTGGTGGAGAAGAGAGAAGGTACAACTGGGTACTGGGGGAGCTTCTTGGCCAACGTTAAGAAAGAGGAACCCTGGTCGAAGCTGTTTTTGGATAAAAAGACAACAATTACATGGAAAGTGTTAATTCTCAAGGACTTGTGATCTTCCATTTGGTTTGGTAGAAATGAGCAGGAAGAGGTATATAACTGGAGCACAACTTGGTCTGATTCTTGAAAAACTCAGTGAAGACTTGCGGAAGTGGTTGGACCTGTAGGTAAGGGCATTCCCAACCATGGAAGGCAGAGGAAGGAAGGAAACCAGGGGCCAGTTTTTCTATTGTCACTGAGATACTAAGGTCCTGTAGGAAAACAGACCCATGCACAAGCATGATAGGGCATTCCTCATCTCGTAGATAAAGCCCAGTCACTCTGTTCAGTACACAGCAACTAAAACAACTATGTAGGCCTGGCACATGACGGGAAACAGTTTGTTCTTTAATTGAACAGCTTAAAACACTTAATATAGGTATTAGGGATTTATTTTAAACAGAAAACAGCTCTAGGATTAGTGGTTCTTAAATTTGAATGTGTATAGGAATCACCTGGTGAGCTTATTGGTAATGTGGATTCCTAGGCCCCACCTCCATAATTTTGGATTTTTTAAATTGAGCAAGAGGCCTGGGAATCTGCATTCCACCAACTGCCACAAGTGCTTTGAATGCCAGTGCAGAGCCATCCCGTGAGTGCTGATTTAAGGGCAGGCCATAAAGCCCATCCACCTGCAGCTTCCTCTCTATCTGGAGAACTGAATAAATGCATAAAGATGCCTCAGAAGTTCATCACAGACTGCCTCCTAAATGAGCAAAGAAAGATGAACATACATTTACATTTCAATCTGGACTGAAAAAAATCTCTCCCTACTCTCTAGAACACAACCCAATATCTTGGTTCTTTGGAAAAGGAAGATCAGGGCATGGTAGGCAGGAACGTTGGGCTGATGCGGGATCAGGGCTGCCTGAGGGCGCAGCCTGGGAGCCCGTGGAAGCTCCTTTATTTGTGTAAAGGTCTGCTTTCTCTCAGTGGCCATGCCACTGTGGGCTGCACTGCTGCGCTGCAAGCCTCTTGGGAGAGGTTGAGCTCTGACAATCTCTACCCCCCACCAGCCAGCTCCTGGCTTAGCTCCTGATTAATTCAGGGGGAATCCTGGGAGGTTAACCCTTAATTTGATGGCTCTAGTGGGGGAGCTGAGAGATTGCTAGTAATTTATCACCCTTAGATTTTTTTTTTTTTAATATGGAAACATTTTCTAAGGCAAAAATAAAAAAATTATTTTTACAACCCGCATTTAAAATACATTAGCTACAGCATTCTATTCTTACATGACTGTATCCTCCAAACATAATGATTACTTCTCATCCATCTCTGTTAATAAACTTCAAATACATAACATAAAAAATATAACTACAATTATAGCCTCAGCTTCTCAAAATTTGTCTGGACTCCTTGTTTCCTGTTCCTTTTGGAGAAAATAGTCTTTTTTCTACCAAAGATAAGATTTTTTTATTGGGATAGTTTAGCTAAACTGGAGAGATTTCCTTAACGAGATTATGTAAATGTATGCCAAAGATATAAACCATATTTTCTGAGAGTGGAACACTTCAAATATCATTTAATAATACAGGATCACGGGTAGAAATACCTCAAGAAAGTGTTAGGGGGCAAAGCAGAAGGCTGAACTATACACATCTGATCAAATTTTGTTTGATTCAGTTACTTTATTAAAGTCTCCTAGAGAAGGACAGAGGACCATTGCACCTCTGTGGAGGGCAACGTTTTATTCCTCTATCCCTTGATGTGGAGGAGGAGGTATCACCTCTCATAGGCCCCAGAGGCCTCTTGTGGCTTACTGCCACTGTTTTGAGGGTAGAGAGGCAGTTTTTCTCAATGTAACAGACTACGGTTGTATTTCCCAATAACATTAAGAAAAAAAAAAAAAGATTCACAACTTGTCTCGTGTCAGGTAAGGAATAGAAACTGGCTACCTACTCCCACGCCACCCCACCCCCAGAAATACTATATTATATATTCAGAACCCATTAGGAAAGATCTAATGTAAATCAAATGATTTTTATTCCCTATCCTTGCTTATTAACACCTTTGTTGAATGTGCTTTTTACTCACACTTCTTTAGTTTAACAACTAGTCTTGTTAGTCTCTTAGGACTTTGTTTTTCTTGAGTTTGCTAGCGGAACTTACACACAGACACTCTGAACTGCAACATATGTCCAAAGGCAGCTGTGTACCAGAGACTGAGGACTTCTCTGCATGAAGACAGCAGTTCCAGAGAGCTGTCCCAAGGCAATGCTGAGGCAGCCCTACTCTGTCTCCTCCGCCCAACCTGAAGGTCTGTAGAAGAAATGATTGCATTTTGATAACAAAGGAAACCCTTTAGGGGTAACTCCTAGCTATGGGAGTCAGCTACCCCTCTCTTCCTTCGTTGCAGAGGATGCGTTAAAGACAATTATCCATGTAGATGGGTAGACCTTGCTCCTTGTGGAAGGGCAACTCTGCTGTCTCAAGGGCTAACGTATTCTTTAAAGCAGCCTATCCCCTTAAAGGGGAAACACACAAGTATTAACAAGTGTATTTCTGATAATTATTTTTAAAGCAAATAGATGAGTCATAAATATTCTGAAAAAATTAAAACCCTAACATTCCCCAAATTTGGACATAAAACTCCTTAAAGATCAAACCTAAAATGATCACTTCCCAAGAGTAGCTAGTATTTTAGAAGACTGCTTAATTCAATCTCAAATTTCATCCTTAATGAGAGTAATTTCTAGTAATGACATGTCTCTCAAAACATCTCGCACTTTATGGAGTGAATGAATCCACGCCTGTGTCAAGACCCCTTTGCGTTCAGCATCTCAGAAAGACGGGCATGCTGAAGCTGGGAGGGCGGGAGGTGAGGGGGTGCGGGGGGTGGGTGGCTTGAGGATTACCTTGTACGGCTCTCCCTGGTTACAGATGTGGAGGCTGAGTAGGTGAGGCGAAATGTCTTGCCCACAGACACAAAGCCGTTAGTGGCAGACACGGGAAGAAAAGTGAGGTCTCCTAATCTCTTGCCCAATGTCTTCCCTAACTATTCAGAAGTGCATGTCAGAGGACATATTCCCTTTCCCTTTCCTCTTTTGTTTTCCCAAGTGTGTTTATATCTCTATGTATAAATGACTCAATTAAACTTAAGATTTTAACCTTCAAAAGACCCCTGGCACTGACATGGGTTATTATCCATTCAGCATATGCAATTCAAAACACTCATATGACTTTTGTGCGTGTCACCAGCTCATTTGCCGCATTTGGTTTATTCAGCCATGATTAGAGATAGTCATTTACAGTCACACATTTGGAAACTCTTTAACAAGCTTCTAGCAGTTTCCTTTCCAAAGCTGTTTAAATAGATGAGGGTGTGGTGTCAGCAGTGACAGCAGTTTCCTCATACTGATTCCTCCTGCTATTCGTATGTCTTTATCAGGACTTCCATTTTGTAGAAAGGCTTTAAAAAGAAAAGAAAAAACCCAAAGATGCACAGTCCAGAGGCTCTAAGTCATCATTTCAGGAAGACTGACTAAAAAATTAAAATTGAAACCACCACACTATAACCTGAAAGTTCCCTAAGAAAAAAAAAAAAAAACCCTCCCTCTTTTTATTTTAAAGAATACTTTTTGAAGTAATTGGCACAAAGACTGTTATAGTGCATATTGCTGCAAGTGTGCTCTTGGCAAGAACATCATAAGCACTAGGAAAACTTTAATATGCTCAAGAAGCCAAATACAAACTGACACCAGGAACTCAAGTGTGGGAACAAACAGGGCAAAAAAAAGAGAGAGCATCTCAATTTAATACAAACCTACATACAAAGGGACCAATTTCTGCTATTCATGGTTTAGCATACAATGCAGCTGTCCTCTGAGTGAATATAGAGTAGTTATACATAAGAAATTAGAATGATCAATTCGAGGAAATTTCTCAAGAGCTCTTTTGATATGTAATACTGCAACTATCATGCCTAAGAAACCAGACATCAATGTATTAAATGAGATCGGGATAGGATTAATTTAGAAAAGGAGGGTTTAAACTTGAAGAAGTATCTCTGATTTGACCTCTGGAACAGACCATCTGCAGAGGAACTCAAAATAAGTGGTTTACCCCTACCTGTACCCTTGCTTCCCAAGTCTTTAAAATATAAGTTTCAATACATGTAACACAAGTGTGTGTTGGCGGGGGCTCATTTTAGAAGTGTCTTCTGTGTGGCAGGATACGAAGAGAGTGTTCAATTCTCTTTATTTCATTGACTATAAGAACGAAAACTTTTTTTTTTTTTAATTTCCTTCCTCAAGTCATCATCTTCTTTGCTATTTTATGGTAAGGATTCAAGGATTTGGAGATTTTCTGCATCTTTCTCCATCCACATTTCAAATATATCCTTGATTGTGACCAATACTTACTTTACCCTGAAACTGAAAAGATCGCTCCATTTTCACAGTCTTGCTAAGTAAGACTTCTCCTGCAATCCCCTGGAGTTCAAACGTGCTATACTTTTTTTTTCTTGGGGAACGTTTGAAGTCCCCTTTAAAAATAATGCCTTGAGGATATTTTTTCCCTAATACCGTTTAAAGAAACTTGAAAGCATATGGCTCTTGAAGTGCACAGGGTTCTAATGAAGTAATCAGCAACACGGCTCATATGCAGACTTCTACCAGGAGCTTTCACACCCAACCCAGATTAGTCTTTAGAATGAAGCAAAATTTTGCAGAAACCCCTTTCCTCCAGCTGCCAGTGTAAAGGTTTACTGAGCCAGTACACTAAAGTGGTGACTTTCAACCTTTGAAGGCTGGAAGGTGGTAGAAAGGTTGTGTTAGGATCAGAACTGTCAGTGGCAAAGCAAATCAATCCAGTGTCTTGTAAGGCAACTCAAGACAAATATTCCTCTGTTGTGCAGTCTCAAGTCATAGTGTAGGAGGAGAAAATAAAGTTGCTTTATAGGGTTCTATTTGATGTAGTCCCTAGCAGCTCTTCCATTACCTTAGGTGATTCTCCACACAGCCAGCAAAGACTAAATAAAACAAAAAACATGCGATATTAATGCACTTTCCTTGGAACTGGGAAGAGTATGCTGTTCTCCTGCAGTTTTGCAATGGATTCTCTAGATCTATCACAATTAAAATCACACTTCTTCAGGCACAACCTCATTAGTGCTGAAATATCGCATCTTGTGCTATTTCTCTGGGATTTCAGCAAAACAAGTAATGATAATTTTGATCGTTGGAGTGACTTGCGCTATCATAACTGCCAAGTAAGACTGCATCCGTTGAAATGAACTGGCATCAGCACTTGACTCTCTTATTCCTACTTGGTTTGGGTAAACATCAACCCCAAACGAGAGGCCTCAGGCTATATGGGCGAACAACCCACTCACCCAGAACAACTCCCTTTTTATAACACTTTTGAAGGGAGGGTCTGACGAGAGCAGTGGACTGGCAGATGTGTGAATTACTCACATTCAGGGGCAGGTGTCTTACTCTTTCCTGGTTTCTACCTGGTCAGTTCATGCTTCTCAAATGTCCAGATGCTCCGGCAGCGTTTTGTGCACTTCAGATGAACTGCATGATTGTATTCATTTAACAAATGTGTCCGAGATTAATATATTGCCAGGCATTGTTCTAGGCTCTGGGGATACAGTGATGAAAAGGATGGACAAAAGGGGAAGTGATGAGATCTGATAAATGTTTCTGGCTGCCGTAAAGGGCTGCTCTGGGGCTCGAGTGGAAGTAGGAAGGCCAAATAGGAGCCTCCTATGGGAAGATGATGGCAGCCCAAGAGGAAATGGTGGGAAGTAGTTGGGTTGTAGATATACTTGGAGGTGGAGTGGATAGAATTTGCTGATGTATTTAATGTGGTCTCAAAGGACACACCTAAGCTTTTGGCCAGAGCGCTAGGATGGAGGATGGGGCCACTTTCTGAGATGGTAAGGGCTGATAGATGGCAAAACATTTTGATTATATTAAGATTGAGAAATTGCCAGCATTCAAGTAAAGATTCGGTAGGACATAGATGTTTAAATGTACTTCCTTAGTCTCATTTTTTTTCATACTTTGTTCAGAGATCTTCTACTTGCTTAAGTATAAATAGTTCTAGAAATTATACATATATATATATATACACACATATATGTACATATATTTATATATATGTGTACACACGCACACACACACACACACACACACACACATACACTATGATAGATGCCCTTCGCAAATATTTATATATATGTGTACACACGCACGCACACACACACACACACACACACATCTGTTATGATAGATGCCCTTCGCAAAATGTTCGGGAAATCAGTGCTATGCATGCTCCAATCTCTGATTTTTTAAGTCTGTGTCTGAGAGGACAATGCGGGTATTTTCTGACAACACACTATTGAATCAGGACTACAGACAAGCATAGCGGGCAGGATAAACAACAATAATAATGATCCAGTTATAAAGCTTATGTAGCCTACAGATATTTTCACAACACAAATTCTATTCTTCATATAATTTTTTTAGACGTCATTTCCAAAGCATCTGTCTTTTCAAAGGTGAGAAATAAATTTCAAAACCCAGGCCAGGAGAGTAAATGCATATATCCCAGACCACGTTCAGTCCCAGATAAGAAAGTATGGACAGCTTTGTGTTTAAGAAGTTTCAGTGTGAATGTTCGAAGAAGGTAAACACTGTCCGTAGGCCCTGCCGCTCTTCACGTTACCCGGTTTCTGGAAGACGTGTGAATTGGTGATCAGGCGAAAGGAAGGGAATAGATAGAGGTTCCTCCTGGCAAAGTACTGGGTAAGTATTTAGAGAATGTTGGTCCACTTTGCAAAGGCTTCCCTTCCAAAAACACTCCTGCACACTCTCACAAAGCAGTGACCTTCTCCCAGTAGCTACTGGAGGACTGCTGTTTATGTTTGATTTCCTTAATCCACTAAAGCAGCAAAGAAGGCTTAGGTGGTAATTTATTTATAAGAAATTATAATAAAGCTTCAGCAATTTGAATGCTGTGTAAAAAATGGAAGGTAGATTATACTGAGGCAGGATGTCCAAACTCAGAAGTGAGCATTATGACAATCTTTTGGTTTATCTATCCTTGGAACCAATTTTGTCATTTTTAATTGACCGATTTTCCCTTGTTTGCTTAACATTTATTAATTGATTGTTATGTTCACACAATTAATTCAAAAGCTGGCAAGTTTAATGCAGAGAAATTAATTTTCTCTTACTAACATGCCACTTAAAATACATTTTTGGAAGACTGGGTTACCAGGAAATTACCTTCAAATTAATCAACAAGGAAATTAGATGGTAGAGTCCCTTGACATCTGTCAGTCCAAAAGATGTCAGTTTCTTCCTTTTGTTGGAGTGGGCTTTTTCCGCTGAGTAAGAAATTTAAAAACAAACAAACAAACAAACAAAAACCCCCGAACCCTGGATATTAAAGTAAAACTATCCTGTATCTTAACAGGCAGAGAAAGGGAAGCAGTTTCAAATATGCAATGGTTAAATAAATTTTACTTTTCACTGTGAGAAATTTGTAGAAAAGGGGTAAATTTTACATGAGAACATGAAAATTAAGTTCATCACCTTCTTTCCCAAGCAGCTCTCTTGCCATTTTTCTTTATTTTCTCTTATTTGAACCTTTACTAGGTGCCACTGCTCTGCCAGGCCCTATGGGGACAAACTTGTCAGGGAGATAGATATGTGAGCCAAGCCCCAAATGAGACCTATAAGTGCAAAGTGCAGAGGAAGTGATGGGGAGAACTGTCCTGATGAGGCAGACTGGAGAGGTGCTAGCAGAGAAGGCAACATTTGCGCTGAATTTTTGTGGACAAGGAGGATTTGATTGGCATTTAGGTCGAAGAACTATCATAAGTAAAAGTACAGAGATGCAAAACCGCTTTTTGTTTTTAGGACTTGAGAGGAGTGCAGAGAGATGACAGTAGAGTTGGTAGAGAAATGCTCGGGTAGATAAAGCTGGCTAGAGGGTGGAATAGTATGATGCTATATGAAGGAAGTGTGACTTTATTTTATGGATAAAGGGGGAACTACTGAAGACTATGTGAAAAGATTATGTGATCTGACATAAGAAGATTCTGAGGGCATTCGTTCACTCTTTTATTTATTCCTTCATTCAGTTGATCAAAGTTTGATTAATCTTTATCAGGCACTGTGCTGTGCCAGTCACTGGGGCTGTCACAATCACTAAGGAGCTCACAGTTCACTTTCTATACCTAATTTGAGTGTGATCAGGCCTGTAATAGGAAGGTGAATAAAACGAATGGCCAGCAGCATCTGGGCGAGGGTAAAGAACGAATGTGGGTAAGGCTAGTATTTACTAGTTAGTCAGTCTTGAACCTTGGACCTCTCTTTATTTTTAGTAACCTTTCCATCAACTTCATCAGAGGTTAGAGTTAGAATTATTGAGTGCATCACTTCTCTAGGACTCATTTTGATCCCCTGCCTCTCACTGTCTAGATTTAGTCAATCATCAAAGCTTGGAAATTCTTCATTTATGATGTTCCTTACTACTGATGTTATAGGCACTTCGAGTGCCATCACATTAATAGAGACTATTGAAATCTTATCTCTGGACAACTCGGTGGGCAGCTCTCTGACTGGTCTTATTTTTGCCCTGTCTGATCCATCTTGCATTTTGCTGCCAGATTCATCTTCCTAAAAGGTCTCTACACTGAGGAAAGCAGACCCGGAGTGATATGTCTCCCTCATTTGCTTGTCGTGTAACTATGGAGCAACCACGTGACCTTTCTGAGGCTCTGTTTCCCACATGTCAAGTTGCCTTCTTCAGGATGTCATCTTTGCCATCCCTATCATATAGAATTGCTGAAAGAACCAAATGAGGCCACGCATTTAAAAATACCTTGAAAACATACGGCATCATGTAGATACAGAAAGTGTTGTTATTGTTACTCTTACCATTTAAGGAGCTTGATCAATTCTGGAATAAAATTCAGACCCCTTAGCTTTCAGGAAAGTCTTGGGACAGCTTAGTCTCAACCTTCACAACTTCATCTTGTGTAGATTCCCTCCCTAGACTCCAAAAGATGTGCACGTCATGTCTTGTGTCGGCCTTGTGTTTACCTTCTCCATACCTTTGCTCATACCACCTCTCAGTCCAGGAATTCCTTCCCTTTCCCCCTCCATCAGTGAAAATAATATCTATTCTTAAGGATGTATGTTAAATCCCTTTTCTTCTTCTTCGGCCGCTCTAGCACAAAGCTGTCCTTTTCCCTTTGAATTCCTACTACTGTCTCTGCCACCTAATCAGCAGTCGGCACGCACTACTTTAGGTTGTTCTCTCCTTGTCTCTGTCTCTCTTTCTCTTTAGGGGTACAGAATGCATCTTTTATTTCTCTGTAAACCTCACAGCAGAGGTCCCCAACCTTTTTGACACCAGGGACCGGTGCTCCTATGAGAATCTAATGCCTGATGATTGAGGGGGAGCTGAGGTGGTGATGCTAGTGCTGGGGAGCGGCTGCAAATACAGATGAAACTTCGCTTGCTTGCTGGCTGCTCATCTCCTATTGTGTGGCCCAGTTCCTAACAGGCCACAGGCCAGTACTGATCTGCAGCCTGGGTGTTGGGGACCCCTGCCTCAGAGGACACAGACCATGGGAGGCACTCAACTGATGGCTAACTGCTTAGACATTTTCCATCCACTTACTGCATGAGAGCTCACTAATTCCTTATTTTACTTTATTTCTTTTGATCCTTACAGTAGTCTCTAAGGTAGGTAGAGCAGGTATTAGTATATCCACTTTATAAATAAGAAACTGGAGGCTAAGAGAGACGAAGTGTTTGATTGTGATTACATGGCTAAAATGTAGTTCTGATGTTCCTCTACGATCAGTGCTCTTTTTCACAGACCACCCTGCATCTCCTGCCACTCTCAGTTACCATTTTGATCCATCTGAGCAGTCTGAAACTGTTCAGTTCTCCCTTCTGCTTCGAAGACCTTTCAATATGAAATCACCTTCAGAAAATATATATTGAAAAGATTCCTCCAGGAGGTTAGTTACTCCTTGACTACAACTGGATCCTTCAAGATGTCACCATGTTGGAACTACAGAAAACATCTGGAGAGTTTGGTTCATCATGGCCCTGAAGAGAACACGCTGACCATTTCACCTCAAGGAACTTAAAGTCTCTATACTACTAATTACTAACTCTGGTAACTGCTTACTTAATTTCAGTGCAAAGAGGGATATGTAAAGTTTCAATCAATCAACAATACAATACCAAGTCATGATAGGCTAATATGAATACTAGACAACTAATCTTAACAAGTGAGCAGCAATGATAAGGAGTCCTCAGAGTTTCTCCACACCACCCCCAAAGGCCTTTTATGCAGCCTGGTCGCATCAGCCATGGATTCGGGGCCACTCCCTAATCCCTTATCCTGAGGCAACCCACAGACCCACTGTGGGGAAGGAGCCCTGGTGGAATGTCCAGATGCCTTCCTCCTCTTAGGAATATACTTTCTGCCCTTTGCCTTCTTCAGAAATAAAATGGACAATCTGAAAGTCTCCATTAAAAAGTCTGTTCTCATAAGAATAACAAATAAAACAGGGAAAAGATAAATTTTAGCGATAAACATAAACTCAGCCAATATCTTCTGAAATGCTAAAATTCTAGATTTTACAGTTACAATCCAATAAAATAGTATTGGATATTAACAGAGACTTTGAGTTTACAGAACATTTTTACTCATCTTACATTAACCTCATAACAACACTATGCTATTTCAGAAGAGGCACGGTTATTCCCTTTCGACAGACTCAGAGACGCTAAACAAATTCCCTACAGTCAAGTACATACCACATGGTCAAGTACATATCACACAGCAAAACCAGGACTAAAGCCTATATCTGTTGATGTTGAGGCCAGGGCTCTGTACATTCTATCAAGTCACCAAAAATTGCCGTTAACATGATTATTTTTGATAGTCATTACATGTACAAAAGCTACTTATAAATATCTGTGTTGGTGATCATCCCAGCTTTTAATAGTTTACAGATAATTTTTACTAATTTCTATTTGGTCGTTCTATTGGGCTAGAATAATTAACATCATATAGCTGATAGCTGTAGAGAGTTTAGATTCCGATGATATATGTGAATCAACCTCAATTAATGGTTAATTTTTATATAACTCAAAGTGACATTGTGGTAATCTTAACCAGTCATAAATGTGTCTACTGAATTGTCTAGTTATTTTGAAAAGACGTATAATCATGCTTCTCTCTATCCACAGCCCCATTTTCATATCTCCTCTCTGATCCACCAAAGGCACTCCAAATAGTTTTGGACGTTTACTAGCATTTTGGTCCTCTTAATAATTATGATTTTCTAAATGTTATGTTCAGATTCTATCATGACCCCTGGAAATATCAGATTGAACCGAAGTGGAAGCAGCCTAAGTGTGGTGGCATAGTACAGCACCATCAGGCACAGTTGGGAAGCGAGTCCTTCTCTATGAATGGGCTACAGTAATTCACAATTTTCTGAAACTCACTGTTACCCCCTACGCATTTCTAAAAAAGGACTCAAGGCAGAATATTGCATCTCTTTTCATTGCGACACCTTCTGCCTTCTCTTTCACTCTGTGCCCAGATAGTCAGGCCAGGAAGATGCTGGAAGGGGTAACTGATGGTGAGTTTCAATAATGCTAATAGGAACATGTGAGGCATACAGGAAGATGCTTTTGTCAGGTTTCCTTTGGAGCTAGCAATGCCCACGTGGGATGTGGAACTCCGATTGTGATGTCTGATCCCCACTCCCATAATTGGCTCTGGGCTTCTCTGTTTGGTTAACTCTGGGTGCCCGTATCGAAAGACTTGCCCTGCTGTATCTAAGTTTCTTATAGAAGACAACTCATGACAGTTATTAATTATCCCAAACAAATAGCCCATTGAGAAATAGACACATTAAAGGAGGCCTCAAATGGTCCATTCTGTCAGCCCTACCTCACAAGAATCAGACACTACATCTGTGGATCTTTTAGCTATACGAGTTTATGATTCTTAAGAGGGAAAAGGAAAAGAATACAGGGAAAGAATCTCAAACAATTTGTGGTATCTGCTCTTGGGGACAAATGGATAGTGAAGATGCTTCGTCATTCTCTGAGGAGGATTGTTTGTGCCTCTGTATTTTTGAAAAGTCAGTGGAATGGGGATGAGGACACAGAGACCAGGATGGGCATGAAATATAATCTGCCCACTTTCTATTGAAGGCGTGACCTCCCTATGGCCATGCTATCACCATGAAGCCAACATTCTGGGCCGGACCCCAGCCCATTGCCCCTCCAAACACTTTCCTGTCCCTGCATCCCATGAAAATGAGGTCAGAGAGGGAGGGAGCTGGGCAAGAATAAAGCGAGGACTTCCTTGGCCTCCCTAGTGAGTGAAATGTGTCTTCAGTGTCATCATTTTTCATTTCCTCTCCTCCTTCCTGCTGCCCAGTTTCACTGCTGTAGCTCTGCTGATACTCGCGATCCGAAATCACACCCTATTCCATCCTCCACACCCTGCCTATTTCCTTAGTGCTCAGTTTTAAAGACTGTCAGGGAAAAAACACCCTCTACTATGAGCCGGTACTGCTTTAGTGCAGTATAGGTTACTGCTGCCTCGACTTTCATTTGCTCCTTCTTTCTCCAGCTGCCACCTCAGAGAGGGTCACAGGGCACCTCTGACTGGGTATTTCTCCTGCTGTCCATCTCATTGGTTACCTTAGTTTCTTAATAGGCTCAGTCATCAACTTCTTGATAACTGATTACTTCTTTACAAAAGTCTTAACTGACTGTAGTCACACTCTAATCCCTGGGAGCCTCTTCTGGGATGAGGGTCCATCCATTCTCACATACTGGGAACTGAGGGAGGTCAAACTTCAATATGGTTAACTTGGCCCTGGGAAAAGAGGACTTTACATTTTATTGCTCCTGTAGCACGGACATCTGCCCATACTTTAGTGGAAATAATAAAAAGATGAGAGGGAACAAGTTCAGAAAGTAAAGGCTCAGGAGAAAAAACTTTCCAAAAAAGTGTTCTCCTTGTGTCTGCCCATCATAGGTGCTGGAGTAAGATCAAGGAACCTGTAGGTTTTCCCGGATATGTATTTTCCTGCTTTGTAGGGTATTAGCTGCATGATCTGATAAAAGCTGTGACTAAACGAGCCCTCCCATTTGTATTTCCACAGCCACGAGGGTATCGGCTACTTCCGTTTCTCCTCCTTCCCTCCCCACTTTGGCTCTGGAAGGTTCATTACTTACAGCTACTGCAGAATCAATCTGAATTGGCCAAAATCAGTGATGGAATTTATAGCATAATAAATGCCCGGCCGCACAAATGCAGTTACACATGAAAGGCTTGAGAATGTTCTTTTGAGCAATCCTTCCACATTGCGAGTGTACTATTTTTTATCCATTTAACAGAATCATCTTAAGCATATTTTGAGAAGTATAATCCTGACAGCTACAGAGCAGATTCTCCCCGAGGCAGGTATTGTTGAACAAAAACAATATTATTGATAAAAATCTTGGCATATTGGAACTTGAAAGGGAAACTAAATACATCTTTTTCATTCTTCACACCAATCTTTTAGAGCTCCATTTTCTTAACCTCACATTGCATTCCACTCTCTCTTTGAATTTTTATTTTTATAAAAGTGTTTTAACACTTCTGGAAGCACACTAATGAACTGTTCTCTAAGAAGAACCAGCCGTACCATAGTTGGCTTTGAGAGGCAGGCAGAATTTGAAGTGCACTCAAAAGATAATGCACAGATTGGGGTATCAATGATTTTCCTTTTTAAAAGTCTGCAAGTTATAAGATTACATTGGTATCTGGCCCATTTCTCTTGCTAAGTGCCCATATTATGGGTGAATCCTGTTTTACAGCATTCTGATACACAGAGAGTTGAACTTGAGCGTGAAACGCTGAAAAAAAAAAATAGCAGAAAGACAGATGGCAGGCCGTCCTCCCCAAAACTCAATTTCATATTATGCATGTGATTGCTAATAGGCAAGCACTAAAAAACAATTTTCCTTGACGGAGAAGAGCTGATAAATTGTCAACATAAAGTTAGACTGTGGTTGCTCCAGCGATCGAAAGCTCGTCTGTGAGTTTGGTCCCATCAAAGTCGGCTTCTTACAACCGTATCAAAATTTATGAACGCATATGTCTATAAAGTGACTGAAAACAACCCATAATGCATGTTTGTTTATTGCACATGAGCTTTGTTTTGCTTTAGTACATGCAAAGAAACCAAACATACTCTCAAGCCCATTTTTGTCCAGTTCTCTTTTTTCAGTTGGTGATGAAAAAGTCAAGAGCCAACCGGGGATGTGATTTCCCCTTTTATCCTGAGAGCTGACTCAAACAAAAAGATCTACTCTTAAATGACTCTCGCGTGGTTATTTTAACTCCACGGGGTTACACTAGCTGTGTGGTGACAGAAGTAGATGCATTTGAGAGCAATCGAGCACACTGATTATTTGAAGAAAAAATGTTCGAGAAACAAAAATAAATATAATCGAGTAGATAAAAAGCATGTCAGCTAATGATCTGCAATATAAAGCACCAAAGTTTCACATTATCTTTGTTAGAAAGACAAAACCCATGTAGACTGTAGCTACAACAACAAAAAAAAAAAAAAAGAAAAAGAAAAAGGGGGGGAGATATTATTTGTTAGAAGTTTGTTTTAAAATAATTAAGCATTCAGTCCAGGAATACAAATTTTTGTTTTCTGGGGAGAGGAAGAGGGAAAGGGTGAAAATTTGCTCATTCTGAAAATCCAGTAGCTATATACTGTATTTTATTTTTTAAAAAATCACTTAAAATATCAAATATTTGCATGGTTATAACAGTCAGATATATGGCACTGGCTACTGTTCATTGGACGACAGTCCTTTAATTGCAGATAAAGTGCAACTAATTTGACATGCATGGATCTTACTGGAACAAAGGGATTGGGTGCTCAGATAACAGTTTATGAAGGTTGCTACGATTAGTAGAAGGGCTGAAGAGCCAACCAGAATTAGAAGTGAATGAGTTGAAGAACGAATAATTTTTTTAATGAGAAAAAAAGTCATCTTCCTTAAAGCCAGGAGTTTTAGTTTTACTAAGTGGGTCTATCTAAAGGAAACCTTAGGCTGCCTGAGAGATAAGCTTTGCTTGCATTGTTCCAAATACTCAGAGTTCCCAAGAATTCTGATACCTCACAGTGTATAGACCAAGGCCTCGGGTGACTGAGGTCTATGTGATGCTTCCGATTTCTGATTCATTCTGTGATCTGAGATTTCAATGCATAAAGATTTTAGTTTTTTTTTTTTTTTGAGTTACTGGTTCTAGGAAAATCATATTCCTCCTTTCAGAATGTCTATTTATAACAGCATCTAAGATTCAGGGGGAAAAATATCCCTGCACACATGTAGGCCTGAATGATAGAAGAAAAAATAGATTGAGAAAATTCCAAAAGGAATTATCCGATGACTTAAATCCACACACTCATTCTCTTTTATAGGTTCAGAACAACCTTCTTGGTCTCCTTGTTAGAAAATAGTGATCATTTTTTCTTACAATAAATGCAGGATGTTTTGTTAAAATGAAACAATCTTAAACTTCATCCTGTTACCCTGAAGGCTGGTTAGCTTGGGCTGGTACTGCACTAAATGAAGACTACTGCTCCTATCTACATTTGCTGAGTCAGATTAGATGTCTTCACCCTCGATTTCCTTGAGAAACAGATTTCTTTCTGCTCAATGCAGACGCCTTCATCTTTTTGCTGCTACTGTTCCCTTCCCTAATAACTGGTTCAATGATGCTGTCTTTGAGAACCTGTCCCACTGGACAGAATAATTTACTTCATCCTATGGAACTTGGAATGTATCTCCTTTATAGCACACATCACATTGTCTCATAGTCGTTTCTTTGTGTGCCTGCCTGAGTCTACACTCTGTTTTCTGGACCAAGAATTCTGTTTTACCCATCTTTGTCTTTTTAGTACCCAGTACAGTGTGTAATACATAACAGGTACACAATCAGTACTGACCACATGATTAAGTGAAATCAATTCCTAAATACTCTGAACAAAAGATGATGCTAAAGAATGTAAATTATAGATCATTCTGAGTTACAATGGAATTTCTTTCGATTTCTCAGTTTATTATGAACTGATAAAGCTTGTTTTGAAAAAGTTTCCATTATGTAGATGTAAAGCTTTGGGGGAAAGCACATTCTGAAACTCTAGTCGGAACAATTAAAATTAGTTATTTCACATCAGTCTGGAAGGAACTGAAGTAGATAAGCTCTAGGGTCAGCATATGCCTAGTTCAGCTTTCCTTAAAGGCATGGGGAGTAATAAAGCTTTCCATTTTATCTTCAGTGAAATAATACTGCTGAAATATCACCTCGTTTTTTATGTCGGTGATGATTTCTCCTTACCTCCATGATGTCAAAAGGGAATTATTATTATTAGAATGACAGATTATTAATGATGCTCTAAAAAAAAGAGGAATGGCTGACATCATTATAAGCCAAACATCCAACATATCCCTTCTTGTCTGAGCTTCACTGTTTGGTACTTTGAACAGAGTCACTCCGCGATTTCACAGCTGTGTAAAATTTATTCTAAGCAGGAAGTAAATCAAGAGCAGGTGCCTATGAATTTTCACTAGCAAAGCAGCATCCTTTTAAAGTTTTTAGGACTGGATGGCAGGAAAAAGAGGTGAGATTTATGTGTTCAGGAGGGAAAGGATTCTTTAGGGGCCAAAATGTCTCGTGGGACACCTCTGCTGATGCTTTCTCCGAGGGTAAAACCACTGTATAAGGAGAGAGATTGGACAAAGAGTCTCCTTAGGTTTAGCATATTGTCAGCCCTCTGTGGGGCAGTGACAGTATAGTTTGCGGGTTCTGGGCTTCACTCCCTCTTCACTGACTGACTGGCTTGCTGTCAATCCATCTTGACTTCTGGGTTCTAATTCACTGTGACTGACCTACGGGGCTCTCCAAGTGCTTGAGAACATGGAGGTACAAGGCACCATCACTTTTGTGTCCTAGAGATGCATGAAATCCACAGAATTTAACATTCCTCCATTGTGCCAAGGTGCTTGAACTCTGGCTACTGTGAGTCTACAGGCAAACTATATCACTCTCCAGATAGTTCCAGTGGAAAGAGAGAAAAGATACATTCCATAGAGAAGACAGTAGTTTATAACAAAGCAGCAATTCACGAGTAAGAATATTTTACATTCCGTTATACCTTTCTTTGAGGAGTCTGACAATTATTATATTGTTAATTCCACTCAGCATTAAAGAATATTTAGCCAGGACTCAACTGCCTTGTAGGGCTATTTCAGGCAGGTTAAAAGCTCTCATTCCCTTCAAATGGAAACTTAACAACCATTTCAGACAATGTTTACAAAGGTGTTCACCAATAAGCCAACCACCAAAAATATTAAAGAGGAAGATTGACAAATTTAATATGAACATGATGTTGTGTGTTTACACCATGAAAACAGGGATGAGCATGTATTGTGTTAAAGTGAGAAATTTGTCATTGCTCATGGAATAAGGCAAGAGTATTACTCTCAAATCACCATTTTATTTTTACCCTCAATTTAGGATCTAGATTGATTTCTCGGATTCTAATCTATTCATTATTTCTACACAGGACAAAGTACAAAATTTCACTGAGCCCTTCCTAAGAATTATAAAAATTTACCTAGATTTCTTCTCTCCTGTGGCAGTGATTTGGTTAAATGTGTTCTGTAACCTTTTAGGTTCTCAAACCAGCACTAGCCATGAGGCCATAGGCGGCTCTGAGTAACTCTGAGTAGCCTTCACTGCAACACCCTGGCAGGCTTTAATCTCTGTCTTCTCAAGAGTCAGGGGCTGCTCCTGATGAAGCAGATCCTCTATTTTCTTCCATTCAGAGTGTTCCAAAGGGGCTTTCACCCTGATGCAGAGAGTGGAGCTATACAGGACGTAATCTTAACCACTAAATGACTAAAGAACACTGAAAGCAAGTCCTATTATATACAGCAGAGCCTTGAGTAATGTTCTTTCGTTTAACATTTTGTTATGTTGATGACGTAGGAATTAATTTGTTAATATAAATTAGCCTATGACACAATTGGTTTTGTTAGACATCATTTCAGTTAAAGTTGCTGAACCTTTCGATGATATCAAGTAAGGACTTTCTGTACTTTGTTTTTATCTGTGAAACAGAAGCCCAGAATCATCAGGTTGCTTGTGCGATGTTACATAGCAAGTAAGCAGCTGTGTGCTGGCAGTAGGATGAAATTTTTTGACTCTCACCAGGTGTGCCCCTATTAAGCCACTCTGTTTTCATGACTTCTATGAGGAGTCATGAGTTTGAAGGACATTTGGCAAGGGGCTGTTGAGAACTGTTAAATATATTCAGAACTACCAAGGAATAATCAAGTGACTCTTGATTGTGCTTTCAGAGTTCTAGCCACTAGAACTGGGTACAAGTGGGGTATAAGTTAAATATGTGTTGATTTTAAAAAACCAAATATGATAGCATAAAAAATATGTCATAGAATATGTCAACCATTAGTGCAGCCTTTCTGAAAGGAAAAGGAAGAAAACTTTAACTTATTTTACTAGCAATAGGGCCTGGAAACAAATTATATAATTCCAGTGGCTGCATATTCTCAGCTCTAAATCCCTTTTAAAGGAACTAGAATACTGACCCAAGGAAGGAATATGTTTTGGCCTTAACACAAATGATGTCCAATATTTATAACTTCATTTATTTTCTTAAACCAATATTTATTAAATTTCTACTATGTGACTGACATTATTCTAGGAGCTTCAGCTTACACTGTGGTGGGAGAGACAAATTATATACAGATAAATTATGAAATAGTGTCAGGATGTGTCAAGCACTATGAAGAAAAATAAGGCAGCAGGATAAAGGAGATGATGGGGATGTAGAGAGTGTGCTTGAGCTATTTTAGGTGGGCTGGTAAGGGAAGTGATGTTTGAGCAGAAATCTGAATAAAATGCCAGTGTTACCCATGGGTTTATCTGAGGACAATATGTACTCCAGGGAGAATAAAAAGCAGGTACAAAAGCTCTGGTGAGAGGAAGGTATAAATACTGCTATCAGTATAACGATAGCTTATATGGATTGTTTCTGTAGACCATGGCCAGCCATGAGCTGAAAGTGATGTTTCCAACATGGCAACTTAGAGATATCCATTGCTCATTTGTAGTTCAGATTAAACACATACATGTGCACGTGTGCACACACATATACGCATGCAGTCAAGGCAGGAGTTTAAAGCCTCTCCCTTGAATATTACTGCCGAGGATGGAAAACTGATTGTACAGATGTGTCTATTGTTTAAGAGTCTTGGAACTCAAAGCGCTTTGCAATGAGGCCTTTCTCTTAGTCTGAAGGTGGGCATTCACAGAGAGAGGAGAGGCATGGTTAGTTCCTCGTCTCCCGGAAGTTGCTACATGACAGGATAAGAACTCCAGAATGCTGGCTCTTTCCCCTTACTTGGAATGAGTCGACAGAATCCCCTTTGAGTGTTGTGTAGTACCTCTGAGATGCAGTTGGGTTCACGCCACAGTGGTGGTTTGCCTTCCCCAGAGGGTTCAATTTATATGAATGTAGATGCTTTAACTAAACTGCAAAGCCTTGTGGGCTACAGGAGTCTAGAAGCTCCATTTATTCCAGAGATCAACAATATCAAATTGGCCCTGCCCCTACTTCATTTCTTGTGTTAAAGGGCTATATTAGTCTTGCTGTGACGCTAAATCAATTCCAAAGAAAATCATTTGGTATGTGCTCCTTTTGTTAAAGGGACAGATGGCGTTTATCAGTCATATTATGTCTCTTGTAATGAAATCAATATTCAGGACATTAAAGCAAGGAGAAATTTCCCAGAAATAAATGCATTTTCTATATTTGGAAGAAATCATTTATTCTAGAGTTCATATAACTTCCAGGAGACAATCTGAAATATTATTGATGAATTACTGCTTCTCATAGTTACAGGTATATATGCAGAGGTACAGAAGTTAAGGCTGTGGATTGTCTAGTTCAACCTTTATCAACCTCACAATATGAGTTCCATAAACATGAAACTTCACATACGGACATGGATTACATGCTCACTATGGGACAGGCATTATGGTAGTACTTTACATTATCTCACTTTATTTAACAGTAGCTTTATGAAAGAGGTTCTATTGGTACTCCCACTTTACCAGAGAGGAAATAGATGCTTTCAACAATTTACCTAGAGTCAGATAATCAGAAATGGTAGGACTAAGTCCAAATCCTTGGCTGTGCGATGTCACCGTCTGTGTGCTTAATCACTCATCAGTAGAATAGTTTTGAGGTAATCAGGGCAAAATGAGGCAATATATCTGGAAGCCCTTGAAATCTGTAAAGAGTTAAGTAACTGCTACTTCAATTGGATCAAGAGATTACTTTAGGGAAACAGAAACGGTGGGACCTTTGTAGGTGCTGCTAGAGCATCTCAGCATATCAAAGAGTGCTGAGCCCGGAAAAAGTGATGAACTGCGCTTGAGTTTACTTTTTAGCTCCTAAGTCTGTTTTTTTTTTTTTTTTTTCTTTTAAAACTCTTTTTAATAGGCCAAAGTCTCATAATAGAGAGATTATATTTAATAATCTATCAGGTTGAGAATATATTTACAGAGATATTAATGATAGTATTGAAGGGCATTAGTTAAAAGATATTACATACAGAAACGTTAATTTTTACATCAATGTCATTTTCAAAGTGATCATCATTTCATTTTTCTTAGCTATCAAATACTCAGAAACCCAACCTGAAAAGCTCTAGCATTAGTCAAACATGGGATGCTGTTATTTCTAT
Source organism: Pteropus vampyrus (assembly GCF_000151845.1). Taxonomy (NCBI): domain Eukaryota; kingdom Metazoa; phylum Chordata; class Mammalia; order Chiroptera; family Pteropodidae; genus Pteropus; species Pteropus vampyrus. Next base: position 977,795 of record NW_011889165.1, on the reverse strand, counting down.
GTTTCTAAAATCTGTATAATGAAAAATGAAGTACCTGTAAGTTAGTAACGTACAAGGGCCGCAGTGACTGACATACTTAGAATTTACAGACACTTCACAGAATGGCTAGTGATTATGTTTCTGGTTGGTAAGATATCTAGCTGATTAGTCCCGGCAGAAATGACATATCCCAAGCTAGAACTACTGTCATGCTTTGGTAAAAGGAAATAAGTTCTTTAAGATCAGAAATTATGTCAGTTGTGTTTAAAATGACACTAGAAACCATGTTGTAATGGACAATTGTGCAGAGGTGAGCAGGGACTAAAAAGTGATAACAGGATTTAAAAAATTTGATTTCGCTCCTCTATTTGCATTTTTCATCACGATAACCTCTGCCTGTAAATTTTACCCTGGAATGTTTTTTTTCCTTCAATTTATTCTGGGTGTCTGGGTTGACTGAAAGGCAATAAATGTGTAGTCTTAGAAAGCCTGAATGGGTTGACAGAATTTTCGGTTTCTTGGAAAATTCATCTATTGATTTGACAAGACAGTTACATTTCGTGAGGCTTGGAATACTGTAGTCATTATTTCAAGACAACACAAAGCTGAGGCAAAGGCTTCAGGAGAAGCACTGATATGTCTGTACACCTGGAACATTTCTGAATCTTAGATTGGAAAAAACATCCAGATGGCGTCTATTTAGCCTGTCCATACTTGTCTAGGAGGAAGAGAGACTCCTAACTGGTAAGTTTTGTGTATGCTCTTAGAACTCTCCAGAGAAGGACCGCCACCACATCACTGCCTACATCAGTGCTGGGCACACCTTCAAGCTACAGTTCTCTGGTACAACAAAAACTCGCTGCCTACAGTTACCCTCTTGGACAAAAGAAGAACTAGACTTGCAATAACACTTTACATGTTTTTAGCAATCTTTGAGAAATCATGGAGCTGTGCCAGAAGGCAAGATATCAGCCAATACTGTTCTAATTGTCAGAAATATAGAGTCTGAAAATGTTACTGTCCGGAGAAAATTTATTGATTAAATTGAAATAAAATGGTTATCTCCAGGTGTCAATATGAAGTCATGGAGACTAAGCGATGCTAAAATGACTATTTTTCGTTTCCCTAAAGGAATCCTCACCTGATAGCACAAGAGAATGCTATGGATGTGTGGATGTGGTACATTCTGATTTTAGTAAGGCACTAGTAAAGACGAACAATATCCTGGCAGGCACAATGGACGAATGTCAGCCAGATCATGGTATAGTCATTTGGGTTCATAGCTATTCCAATGGTCACATCTAAAAGACACTGATGTCAACTTGCTGGAGCTCTAGTGGCACGTTATAGAGTTTGGTACTGTCAACATTTTTCATTGCTATCTCAGAAAAAAAGAGCATGTGATTCAATTCAGCTAACATTTACTGAGTGGCAACTACATGCAGCATACTTTTGTAGGTGCTGAGGAAGAGAGCAGAATAAGAAAGTACCCAGTATCCAATTTAGTATATGGAAAGAAGGCATTTGAAATCAGAGGGTCTGCATATTTCTCTCAGTTTTTCCACTTACCATTTATGTGGCCTTATACAAGTCAATTCATATTTCTGTTCCTCAGTTTTACCTGTCTTCGAAATTGGGAAAATGGAGATAATTACCTAAAAGAATTGTCGTGAGGTTCATGTGAAATTATGTGAAAGTGCTTCATGAAATGGAGAGATGTTTTGCCGAGTCTGTGTTATCTCACTGGAACCCTAGAAAAATTCTTTGGGTAATGTACTGTTAATAGCTTCATTTTACAAGTGAGAAAACTGAGGACAGAGTGCTTAAAAAATGCTATTTTAGCACAGAGGCAAAGGGATGGATGTATGGAGAAGAGATAAAAATAAAAACCTGGTATTTGTGTGGTGCCATATTGGTTAAGAGTTTTCCAGGTGGAAATGTGGCAGAAAGACACTTTGGG
>NW_011889165.1:963887-974521 GCF_000151845.1 Pteropus vampyrus | reverse complement strand
TGAATCCATATCCAAATCATCATAGATAGGGGACTGTTTATTTTTAAGAATCTGGAGTTCCCCTGTGATCCCTGTGTCATAGCAAGAACTCTTGGCATCCGAAGATTTTCGCTTCTGCAGAGAATCAAAGACATTCTCAGCATTACCTAACTATGATGACAGAGTTTTTTCTTTTGGTCTGTGTTTCCCAGTCCGGGGTGTTCTCCTGTGCCATTAGCATTAGAACGTCATAATGTGGGCGGATAAGTACTCCAGCAATGACAGTGGTGCTGGTGGGCATGTAAGAACAGATTAGAAAACTGACAGTCCCATGCCAAAAGGAGCTATCCTCCAAAGACACGAGCTAAGGAGGCGACCCAATTAGTCTTTGTGTCTCTAATTTCCCTGATTACATATCTCCTTTCACCCTCTGCGTTGTATCTAGTAAGTTCCCCCAGACACAGACCTCATCAAGATGGCAGAATATTGATGCAATGCAATTTAAAGTAGGGCCGTGTTATGCTAAGATATGTGGCCAAGGATGAGACCCAGACAACAAGGGAAGCCCTGAGGCATAAAAAGTGGCTGGTCCAGATAATGTGCTACTCTGGATTTCAAAGCAAATGATGACAGAGACAACCAAATGTCAGCTCGCAGTCGGGAAACTTCACTGGAGACAGGGCAACTTCCTGAGGACTGGGGTGTGGAAGCAACAGCAACTCAGATCACACTCTCTGCGTGGATTAGCAGATCCAGATGGGCGTTTCCTTGCTGGGATCCTGGTCATGGGTACCTGTGAGTTTTATAGCCCCTGGAAAGGAAGGTAGATCTCTGCAAATCCCCATGAACTTGTGCTGTGGGATATACTGAGCCACAAAGAGCAGGTCTTAAACAGGCAAGAGGTTTTTCTTTTAAAAACTTGGATCGATTTTTCATATGTTGAGATCTGGCTCATGCTGAACCCTTCTTTGGGCTTAATTCATTAAGCAGTGAAGCAGAGGGGTGAAGGGGCAAACTCTGGAGGCTAACTGCCTGGATCAAGTAGCTACTGAAGAGCTATGTGAACATGGGCAAAGGACTGGACCCATTGAAGCCTCAGTTTCACCACCTGCAAAATAGGCATAGTAATAGAATATAAAGTTTGAACAATGCCTAGCGCAGAGGAAGTCTTTACATAATGTTGTGCAGATAAGATAAGATAAGTTTAAAGTGTTTGGTACAGTGTCTGCCATAGAGTCACTGTTCGATAAGTAGTACTTTTGTTACTATTATTACCATCAGTGACAACAACATTAAAGAAAGAATGGCAGATAAAATGATGGAGAAAATCAGAAAAGTTCATGTGCCAAGGTTACAGACAAATGGAGAGAAATAATGATCTGTACTGAGCAAGGCTTAACATCTTGATCATTAAGGGAAAAGAAAGGAGCACACGATGGTAATAAATTAGGAGGAATTGAGAGTATGGAGAAATTATCATCGTTGTTTCCTTTTATTTGTGTTTATTGTGTTGTAGCAGGGTGATTACCAGTTTTATTTGAATGTTTTATAAGCTGTGGGATTTATTTACTGAGAATGAACAGATAAACAGGAACGCTGTTCAGCTGTGTCAGGTCATGGGCTCTCATGGCTCTTCCAGTAACTTTCAGACAAGGTTAATTAACAAGAGAAGTTCACTGTGGAAGGAGGAGGAGGGGAAGAGCTGTATCTGTTGGATGACTCATCTTATTGAGGGAATGGGATGAATCACCTTTCATATTAGCAGTTCTGGGGAGGGGCTGAGGCATTGGATGGAGACTATTACGATATCTTGAGAAAGATGTAATGACAGGGTTATGTCAGAGGAGGATGATGACTTCAATATATATGGTTTGATGGAAATGGGAACAGCTCTTAAATCTTTTTCCAATCCTGGACGTTCAAGGTTATACTTTTTAATACTTTGTTTCTCAAAGGCCCCTTCTATAGCAAAGTGTCTAAACCCAAGGAGCTCCAGAAACACCCTTCTTCCATATGTTTTCATAGTGTTCCCTTCTCATTCACGGCTTATAGGTGACATGTCAGGGAGAACTTCTGTGACTCTCCTACCTAAAGCGGTCCCCACCAATCACCCCCTCACATTACCTCTCCTCACTGTCTGCATAATAGTGTAGCCTAGTGGTTAAGTGCATGGGATGTGGAGCCAGACTCCCAGAGTTCAAACCCTAGCTTGGTCTCTTCAACCTGTGATGTTGGGTATGCTAATGAACCTCTCTAGGTTTAATTTCTTCATCTGTAAAATGGAAAAAATAAAATTATTTTCTTCTAGGATTGTGGTGAGGGCTAATACATGTACACTATAGCATGCCCAGCATATTGTAGTATGCATAAGTATTAGCTATTGTTATTTTGGCCATCATTGCTTTCTGAAGTCACCTTTATTTATTCACTTGATTCACTTGTTATTGTCTGTCTCCTTGTTAGAATATAATGCCATGAAAATAGGAACTTTTTATTGTTCAGTTTGAGTTTCTAGGATCTAGAATAGGCTCCATAGTAGTAGTTCACTAAATATTTGTTGAATTAATGAATGAAAAGAGGAAAGAACGTTCAATAATATTTAAGAAATTAGCTTGTCCAATTTCAGGTCATGTTGCAAAAACAGCTTTATTTAGGTGCCCTATGGGAAAACAAACAAATAGAACCCACGCAACTTGGTTTCCTGCCTAGACTGAAACTATTTCTGTATATTAGTTTTTTCAAATTCAAAATTTTACAGTTTTACATGTGAAAGTAATCATTTTTTGTTTTTCAGAATACTAAATTATAATTTATTGAATTATACTAAATATTGCTTTTTCAAACAATACCTCATCTGTCTCATCTTCTTCCCTCATGAGTTATGCCCCCTACAAACGAGTGAAAATCATTAAAGGTGAAGAATAAATGCTGACAGACAGAAAAGTAATAGTTGAAAAGAAGACCGATAGCTCCTGAAAGCTAGATTGCAAAGAATGCATCTTTCTTGCATTAAAATTACCAGTATAATGCTACACAGTTAACAACTAATACATGTATTGTGTTCATCAAAGCAAGAAAATACAAAATGGTCCTAAGGATAGAGTCTGTTTTTTTCCTCCAACATATCCCTTTGTATCAGGCCTTGTAGGGTAAAGCTGCAGCAGGTGGAGCTGACCAGAACCTCTCCTTTGCTTCGAACCTGTTAAAGGTTAAGGATGTGCCACGTGTGCCTTTCAGACTGTAGGACAGCTCAGCTAAAGGTCGTTCACTGAAGGGCTTGCTTCCCCACTCCTTTATTTCTTTCTTTTTTTTTTCCTGAAGAATTCATGTCAAATAAAGTGCCTGACTCTGACTTTTATGCCTCTGCTAGTCTCTTGATGACATATAAGTTTTTAAGGCCTGATGATAATGACTGTTTCTATCCCCAACAGTGGTCACCCTAAAGAACTGAGCTGTCAGAAGCCCTAAACTTTAAAACTGGAAAACACTGTGCTGGCTGCATCTATAGTACATTCCTTTTCTATTTCCATTCCATATATAATAAATATTATTTGAGAGACTGGTTAGTGCGTTGCAAAATTGATACAATTCGTGTTGCCAAAGGCATTTCATAAATTTCATAGGTCTTAATTTATGTTGCTATAGTAACTGAAATGTTGGAATTTCTTGAGATTAGAAGGCTTTTATAGCTTTAATCTTAAAATGATGATAATGTAGATTATGACTGCAGACTTGTTCTTCACTGTTGTTGGGAACATATACTCTGAATGTTCAATAACTGCAATGTCAAAATTAAGATTTCTGATTTCCAATCTGATTTTCTTATTTACACGTACAAATTTCAGGGACCAAGATGTTACTCAAATGGACAGTCTTCCTCTGAAGAGAAGGGAGAATTTGAAGGGGGAAGTGAGAGAAGTGGAATTCTTAGACGTAGCAGTTTTAGAACACTCATTTTAAAGACTGATACGAATTTGGCTTATTTTCTCCAACAAAGTGAATTTCTAGCATGTGCTGAAGCCTTTGGCACATTATTAACAACCGTTTTAAGAAAAGACACTATATCGAGGCATTTGGCGTACCAGCGATGTCTGAAGTGAGACTAAAGTGTAATGAAGATGGCTGAGAACACTACGGGCAGCTCAAGGTTATGTGGACCCAAAGAAGCTAGGAAACTCAATGCAAATGACCTAGCATTGACCTAAGACAGAACCATTTCCCCTCCCAGAGCCCAGCTTACCTTATATCCTGATGATTTGATATGCACGCCACGTTTGGTCAAAGTGGATTTCATTCGGATGAAAAAGGAACGCTCAAGGGTGTTGTCAGTGGTTAGCAGACTGGGGCTGGTTGACTCCACTGAAGAATACAAAAATACATACACACATGATTTAGATCTCTAGCTACTGCTCAGGTGCAATCCTTGAGTTCACTAAAAATAAATGACTGATGGGTGCTTAGAGTGTAGTAATCAATTTACCTCATTTAGAAAATGTTTACTTTGCAGAAAATAAAAAAGAAAAATTAACGTATCCAAAGTAATTCCATTCCAGTTTCTAGCAAGAGCATTTCAGGCCTTTTAACTTCCAGCAGCTCCCTAAATGGGGTCTGATAGTAAGTAACATTATCACATCTTGAGACTTGGCCAGTGCATGTGGAGAGAACTGTAATGGAGAAAAAGGACCTCGTAGATTTATGGGATCAACCAAGACTCAGGCAGGGATGCTTCCGAGGAAGGGTAAGGATGACTTGCTCTTAGTTCTCCCTGAGAATCCTTTCTTGTATCATTTGCCTACTGGAGAGTAGGCAAAACCATCATGGTCATGTAGCTGTACCCTGGTCAGTGCCCTTGCCCTTCTGAGTTGGGTGTTTTCATTGCGGGGAATAAGAAGCATGAAGTCTTCTCAACTGACTCAAGGTAGAGGGCTAAGATTAGGACGCACAGACAGAAACAAACATAAACTACTCCCAGCATCAACTTTCCCTTCCTGTCACTCATGGCAGCTTGTCTCCAGCCATCATCTCAATAGGAACAGTCTCTGTGTTTTCACATCTCTGCTTCTGATATGAGTCTCCTCTCTTAAGCAAGATACTCTTTCCCTTTATATATTTATAGGCTAAGTAGAATATGTTTTTACTTATAAAACTTAAAATGGTAGCTTGGAGTCTTGCTGATAGAAAAACACTTTCGTGAAAAAAAATCTAGCAGGCAACATAAATCTATTTTCTTTAAAAACAAGCTTCTATGGTATTTTGTAAATTTAAGTATTTTCCTGTAAAAATTAACTTTTGGGTTTTAAAGTTTAATACATACTCTAATTTTATTCTTCCAAAATAGTACTTTTAAAGTTTTTCTTATTCTCGAACAAAAAAATAAGTTTAACAACAAACAGGATTTCTTTTGAGCATCCCTACACTAATAATGCTTTTCTCTGGTGTGGTGATAAAGATTTAAGAATTAAGTATACAGTATGAGAAAATCTTATTAAAACAAAGAAAAATAGGCAAAACAAACTTTAAAATTTTAGATTATAAAATATGTGCATATATTTTTAAGGAAAAGAGATCTTTATTATTTATATCACGCTTGATGCTCCAATGAAAGAAGAATGAGAGTTACTATAATAATAAAAACCTTGCTATTTGTGGTCTGGGGCTTTTCTTGTATCATTCCTATCTTAATGTGACTATATTTTCCTATATTTATGGCATTTCTATTCTGGGGTGATGGAACCACTGACAAGTGTCCTTTTCTTGTGTGTCTCTCTTAAGACGTTTTTTCTTTGTTTTGTTTTAGAGAGCATGGATCTGATGTCATTTTAAATGTACAGCTTTTTATCACTCGAGGGAAAAGCAGAGCCATGTTATATTTAGTACTTTCATTTCTTCTGATTAAATATGAATTACTATGAAATTTTTCTCATCATCTAACATGCCATAATACGCCAACAGCTTTTTAATACACTATATAAGCACAAACTTCTGCTCTAAGAGTTTAATTTGCCCCTCTAATCCAATCACATCAACCTTATTTCTCTTATCAGAGATTCCCATTTTGAATTAAATGAGCTCATTAGTTTTAATCAAAAGCAGAGAGATCAAAACTTAAACGTAAATGCTTTAGATCAGAACTGTCAGTCAGCCGTGCAGTTCTATTTTACTAAAACACAAGATCAGAGACCCTTAGAACCAATTTTTTTCTCGTAAGGGATGCCGAGAGCTTCAAGATGCTATATCCCCCCTCCCCGTTTTTTTCCTCCCAAGGACAGATTATACATTTAAGGTTAGACTTAATTTATAGCAGTTTTTCATCCTGGTGGAAATAGAAAAGTATGCCCATCTACTCTTGTCCCTTTCACATTTATTGGCACTGGTCCTCAGAGACTTGAACTAACGTGCAGCCATCAGAATCCACACCACAAATTCAGCCTTAAAAATTCAGCTCTGTTCAGCAAGACTGTGTTTGCAAGAGCTGAGGACAAATGAAACTTCCCAGAGAAGCGAAATACGTTATAAGGCTAGGGTTCTGGATACCCTAACCTGGCAAGGAAGAAACAACCTACCTGTAGAAGAGTGAGTAATTTAGGCATCATTGGAAATTATTATTGTGTTCAGTATGTGGAACTGCACAGTAAAACACTTGCTGTGCACATCAGAGACCACAGCGTGGGGGATTCCTGCTGGGTGACGAAATGCAGGACGTAAGCTTTTCATGAGCTGTGGAGGTGGAACACTGTGTCGTGCCCTGACTGAGGCAGTGAATGTAGCACCGCAACCCCCTCCACCCCACCCCCCCGCCATATGTTACAACAGTAATTGTTTAAACATGGGGCGGGGGCAGCGTTAATTAAACCCAGAACAACTGGTGTGAGAGGAACGCTAAGGTCAGGTTTTGCCCCATTGAAACGAATTTAAAATCTAAACTAGTCCTCAAGCTTTATTTCGAGAGCATGGGGGTGTGGGCAGTTGGGGAGAAAGAGAGGAGGCAACTTAGAAAAAAGTTTGACTTCTGATGAAGATTTCTCTTTTAATGCCATATGACTTTCTAGTTCTGAGGAAGGGGCAGAAATAATGTGCCACGCCGTCCCTATCAAAGTGATATATAGCAAACTTTGCTAGTACACTACACACACACCATGGCTGCGTGTCCTCAAGGGCTAGCGGATACAATCTGGTTATCCCGGCTCTGACGATGGCTTCATGGCTTCTCTCATGTACAAAGACGTTACTCTCTGCATGTGACAGATGAGAGCAGCAGCTTTAGAAAAGCTTTCTGAGTGTCTCAGGTGAGAAGCACGATTTTCAGGAAGGTTCTGTTGGGAGAGAGCCAAGGGAGCATGGCCTTGGTGATGTGCGACAACTGTAACACTGACTTAAGGTGTGTGTGTGTGTGTGTGTGTTTGTGTTGGGGTGGGGTTTGTAAAGAGAGAATGGAGTGGTAAGGAAAATATCCTTAGGACTGGTGTTCTATAAAGACAGTGGGAACCAGTCTTATGTCAAAGAAGCATTTTAGAGAATTTTCTAGATATCAAATGCTTTTCTGTCAACTTTCTGAGAAGGCCATGATTACTGCATGCTCTGATAAGAAATTTGGGATACAGAGAAGTTATATCTGCTGTCTGAGACACAGGAGAAATTTATGGGTAAAACAGAATGAAGTGGTCAAAGCTCAGCTGTGGCCAGTTTTGACCTATGAATTATAAACAAGGAGCTGAAAAACAAAAACAAAGACTCATGCAACTAAAAGCTAGATAAAGAAATATACTTTCTTTTGCTGAATCTCAAGGGCCTCAACTTTTTAACAAATCTAAATTATCTCAGCTCTTGAAATGTCAGTTTTTGCATATTTTGTAAAATTTACAGAACAATTTATAGCAAAAGTTGTAATAATTTTTATGTTGGCAAATGCCACCATAATGTGAAATCATATCTGCATTATTCCACATCTGTTTATGATTCCCTAACTGGTATTGTAGTTGCTGCTTCTTTATCAGCGGGCGGTAGCAGGGAAGGTGGGGGAAGCGGGAGGTGGCTGAGGACCTTCCAGTTTTCACTGGCCAATCCTAGGGCTGGGTCCATTCTGAACACTTTTAGTATCCTCCCCAGGGTCTCTGCAAGTAACGAGACCAAAGCATAAAGAGGGCCTTTCTTTTTAGTACCCTCCAAATGCTTTCAGTGCAATTCTACTGTCAAGACTCTCCAACTGCTACCAAATCCTGACGTGTGAGGGAGAAGAAAGAAAAAAATAAGTTTGAGATAACTTTGTTACTCCTTAATTGTGAACAAAGTATTTGTCCTTTTACAAGAGAAGTGGAGTTGGATAAAGTCGCTAAGATATGAATTTAAATATACTCTTTTCCTACTCCATTGCCTAAATGAATCTTTCCTTTTTCAGATGTTCTGCACGCACAGGACAAACCAAAGTGCAAACAACCAAAACGACTTTCATGAAAGGAGGGAGGAGTTGTTGTTTCATTTTGCAACTATCTTCATCATGCCAAATTGTTTCATTGGCATATGCTGTTAGCTTGGTTAGCTATTGATGTGTTTTGGGACTTTAGAATGAGCATGTGTCAAGTACATGACAGGTTGTTTCTTTTCTTACAAATTTTCCTGCACTTCCTTTTCCTGCACTTGGAAGTTAGTGCCTTGGTCATATGGTTTTCTGTGGCCAACGAAGTATGAGCAAGTCATGTGTCACTTCCAGTTAAAATTTTCTAGACTATCCAGTCATGAGAGCACTACTTTCTCTTTTCTTCTTCCATGGAGACTGTCGACATTTCAGATGGTGGCTGCTCCATCAGCCTGGGTCTTGGAATGAAGATAATATGGAGTAGAACCCTCAGCCAACTCTTACAGAAACACATTTTTATTGTAATTTGAGAATGGTTATTTTATTGCAACATGACTTAGCCCTTAGTGACTCAAATAAATATCCAATTATTTATTATTATATAAAAAGAGTCAATGTGTTGTCCCAGTCTCCCAGATAGTCAATGACAGAGCACACAGAAATGGCATTTATCTGACTCTGAAGTTCGTGATGTCACCAATATAGTGTTTTTAAAAAGTAATTTATATCCTCATTTTCATCTCTTATACTGGATATTCCAGGGCAGAGGGCTGAGACAGGTATAACTTTGATTCCCTATAGCAGCTAGCATAGTTCCTTGTACCTAGAAGATATATATATATAGATATATATATATATATGTGACATATATATATATATCTATATATATATATCATATATATATATGTGACATTATGTCACATATATATATATGATATATATAGATATATATATATCACATACACATATATATACACACATATATATTTATAACATTAAACATATATATTTATAACATTAATCTATTCAGTAACTAATATTCATTAAATATTGACCTTCATATTGACCTTCTTCCCCACTTAGTTTCCCAATAGTAGGCCAAGCATGATGAAAATAAATCTCTTCTCACACAAATTGTCCTAGCAGAGTTTATGTTTATCCAGGACGATGTTCGTGCTAATTTAAAAACACCCAAAATTCTTCAAAAGGTGGCAACTGCTTCCTCTCCTCTGGAATGTGGGCTAGACTTGGTGGAACATGGTGGAACTGGCAGTGTGTGCCTTGGTCATAACAGGCAGAGTGGCTTCCTTGTTGCTTTCTCCTGGGTCATTCACTACCCATGTCGTGAGGACACGGGTACCCCTCCGGAGAGGCCGGGGTGGTGAGGAACTGAGGCTCCCTACGGCAGTCAGATGTAGAAGCATAGAAGTAGGCCCTCCTGCCGCTGTTAAGCCTTCAGCTGACTGCTCTGACCGACATTGCCACTGAAACTTCATCAGAGATCCTGAGCTAGAAACTACTCAGATAAGCTGCTACTGGATTCCTGACTTGTAGGAACAACGTGAAATATCTTTTTTTTTTCCCTTAAGCTGTCAATATTTGGAGTAATTTGTTATGCAATAATAGATAACTTATATAACATCCATGTAGAACTCTTTGGAAAAGTAATAGCCTTGTTTTGATATGTGACAGCCACGTATGTGTGTAAAACTCACGTGCTCGAGAGAAGGAATGCGCTGCCCAGTGTATCAATACCTGGAGGGTTCACATATGCAAGGAAATTACCTGCAATGCTGATTTTTGTAAGCAGGGTCTGTGTTTTCAAAGGTAACTGCTCAATTGATTTTTTAAAATGTGCAATTTGCAAAAGGTGCTATCAACGGTGTTATCTACGAAATTGTGAGATCTTGAAAGGCAGGCCTAATATCTTACTTGTCTTTTCTTGTATCTATTCTCTGCTCTTCTCCAGCTTCCTTCATCTTCCCCAAGTTCCTAGGATTGTGTTTTATGTAAGTAGGGACTTGGTCTGCATGTTGAATAAAGTAACATTCAGACGCTTTCTTTTAAGAAGAATTATTTGCTTTACTCCTGCCATTCTTTCACACCAAACATCTTGTCCAAGAAGTTTTTTTTTTTTTTTTTTTTTTGTGGAGAGGGAACCATTATGTCTTCAACTCTCATTCAACTATAAGGAAGCGTTTTCTGCTAAGCGTTGTTTTGAGAGTCATGGACCAGCGGGTTTGGTAGTTAAAAGAGGATTGGCCTAATTTTTCCCAGAATTAGAGGATACTTTGTTCTCTGT
>NW_011889165.1:960339-962677 GCF_000151845.1 Pteropus vampyrus | reverse complement strand
AAGCGTTGTTTTGAGAGTCATGGACCAGCGGGTTTGGTAGTTAAAAGAGGATTGGCCTAATTTTTCCCAGAATTAGAGGATACTTTGTTCTCTGTCTTTTGAGAGTTGGTTTTCATCCCACTAGCCTGTCTTCTATCATGTGCCAGGGCAACACTGAAGAGGGTAATGGCCCTTAGTAGACTAGACTGGATTCTTAGCCCCTGGTAGTGAGGCACTGCCCACCATTCTCTGTGGACACAAGTTCTCCCACCCTTTGGATGTCACGCACATGCAGTTTCAGCCATTACTCTCTGGCTCAGCAATCAGCCTCTATCTGCTTAGGAGCTTGCTCTGGAGTGCCACAAAAAAGCCAAATTTATTTAAGTCTCATTAGGGCTAATTCCTGCTCCCACTCAGTTGTGAGTCTTCAGCTTTGTTTAGAAACTTGTGAAGCATTAATTGAAACTCTAGAGCATAGCTGTGAAAATAACTGTGGTTCAATAGTGATGCAATAAACTTCTTTCAAAGTAACATTAAAAATAATCCGCCAAAAAAAAAAAAATAATCTGTCAACCCATGCCACCTGTCAGCACAAACTTCCCGGCAATATCCACCTGCCTCGGGTGAGAATCATAATGCATAAGGTTGCCTTTCAGGTCTCCTGCGCCTGGCAGGGGTTGCTACTTGGTACGGCTGTCCCCTGAGGGAGAGGAGAGTGTTCAGCTGCCGCCTGCTGCTCCGCAGTTGGTGTTTGGATGATACCACTCTGGGGAAATATACACAGTGTCAGAGTCAAGCTGCTACCAGTGGGTGTTTCTATACACAACTCCTAAGCAACAGGAAAGTTCAAGGGGAAAAACTGGGTATTGTAAAGATAGCCTTTGAGAGTACATGACATCCAATGTGACCCATTATGCAGCAGGCTGTGCACTCTAAATAACATGCCATATGAATACTGCAAGAGAGTGTTTTAAATCTTCTTGGAGACTCCCTATAAATGTTGCCACTTGAGGGATCTGCTCTGGGAGAAAAATATAGCATGTCTTCCTGGGACACTGCTTGGATTCCATTACCAATATTGCGTATGGGATCGAGTGTGGCAATGCTTTTATCATGACTATAAAGTGGTTACAAGCCAAGTCCTCATATAAAACATACTCAATAACATTGAGGCTTCCCCCTCCTCCTTTTCTGTTTTCTTCTTTTATTTCTTTCCTTCTTTTCTTTCCATTTCTTTTCTTTTTCTTTTCTTTTCTTTTTTAACGACAAACATGATGTCAGACAAAGGGCATCAGGCATAGTCTTTGTAGTACAAAACAAAATAACAATACATAAACACCTTTGTGAAGGCAGCTCGAAACCCCATGTTTTCTATTAAAAAGTCATGTTCAATCTTCACTGTTGATAGAACCGAATAGCTAACACAGGGAACATTGTATATCAGAAAGGTCAATAGTTATTATGAGCTACAAATATATTTTTTTCCATCCTTCAGGCTGTTTAGCGCATATCACAGCTTGAGCAGCTGTCTTCTTTAATGCTTTTAAAATTAGAATCCAAAAGAGGAAGAAAAAATTATGGTTGCAATGATTGCTCTTTGCTTTTGTAAGTTTACTTTAATATACTATTTTATGTACATGAATCTTCCGTGCAGCCTATCCATGGGGCAGTAACTGGTTGCCAGTATCCAGTTGAACTGCCATGTTTATTTTCTTAGCATTCTGGCCAGATCTCCATCTCAGGCGCAGATGTTGTCGACATACTATATTTTAAAAAGGAGTTATATAGAGGAGTCTTGTTATAGAGGCACTTGCAGACACACACATGCATTTCGCCTTTTCACTGCTTTAAAGCTCTGCACCAACTACGACAATGCCGTGTGATGAGAAACAGTTATGCGGTGCTGGGTGAAAAATCAGGCAGTGATTCAAACTATCGACACACAGAGTATCACTCTTCATGTGCAGAGTGAACTGAGGGCACATCTTTCAAATTTTTAAAGGCCGACCCTCTGCCTGTCCCTGGAACTTCTTGTCTTTCCTCAGCACATGGCCCTAAAAGACAATATGAGTGTTTTAAGTAGCACATGTAAGCACACATCTCGTGTTTTATTATAGCTCACTTAGTCTTCGATCAGTTATTTAAATACTTAATGAGTACCTATGATGAGCTGGGACCATGTACAGCAGTGCTTAGATTTTGGAGGAAGGGAAAAATACATAACAATTTCTAGTAGTCAATAATGCTCTCAAGAAGAGCAATGCAGAGTTGGGCTAGAGAGGGAAGAGGGCTACACTTTGGTTGGATTGTCATGGGGTCCTCTCTGATGAGACGGCATTTGAGAGGGGACTAAGTCATG
>NW_011889165.1:958209-960289 GCF_000151845.1 Pteropus vampyrus | reverse complement strand
TGGTTACAAGCCAAGTCCTCATATAAAACATACTCAATAACATTGAGGCTTCCCCCTCCTCCTTTTCTGTTTTCTTCTTTTATTTCTTTCCTTCTTTTCTTTCCATTTCTTTTCTTTTTCTTTTCTTTTCTTTTTTAACGACAAACATGATGTCAGACAAAGGGCATCAGGCATAGTCTTTGTAGTACAAAACAAAATAACAATACATAAACACCTTTGTGAAGGCAGCTCGAAACCCCATGTTTTCTATTAAAAAGTCATGTTCAATCTTCACTGTTGATAGAACCGAATAGCTAACACAGGGAACATTGTATATCAGAAAGGTCAATAGTTATTATGAGCTACAAATATATTTTTTTCCATCCTTCAGGCTGTTTAGCGCATATCACAGCTTGAGCAGCTGTCTTCTTTAATGCTTTTAAAATTAGAATCCAAAAGAGGAAGAAAAAATTATGGTTGCAATGATTGCTCTTTGCTTTTGTAAGTTTACTTTAATATACTATTTTATGTACATGAATCTTCCGTGCAGCCTATCCATGGGGCAGTAACTGGTTGCCAGTATCCAGTTGAACTGCCATGTTTATTTTCTTAGCATTCTGGCCAGATCTCCATCTCAGGCGCAGATGTTGTCGACATACTATATTTTAAAAAGGAGTTATATAGAGGAGTCTTGTTATAGAGGCACTTGCAGACACACACATGCATTTCGCCTTTTCACTGCTTTAAAGCTCTGCACCAACTACGACAATGCCGTGTGATGAGAAACAGTTATGCGGTGCTGGGTGAAAAATCAGGCAGTGATTCAAACTATCGACACACAGAGTATCACTCTTCATGTGCAGAGTGAACTGAGGGCACATCTTTCAAATTTTTAAAGGCCGACCCTCTGCCTGTCCCTGGAACTTCTTGTCTTTCCTCAGCACATGGCCCTAAAAGACAATATGAGTGTTTTAAGTAGCACATGTAAGCACACATCTCGTGTTTTATTATAGCTCACTTAGTCTTCGATCAGTTATTTAAATACTTAATGAGTACCTATGATGAGCTGGGACCATGTACAGCAGTGCTTAGATTTTGGAGGAAGGGAAAAATACATAACAATTTCTAGTAGTCAATAATGCTCTCAAGAAGAGCAATGCAGAGTTGGGCTAGAGAGGGAAGAGGGCTACACTTTGGTTGGATTGTCATGGGGTCCTCTCTGATGAGACGGCATTTGAGAGGGGACTAAGTCATGTGGATATCTGGGTGAAGATACCACACACACCTCCATGCTCACAATCTGTGTTGCAACTGGTGGACTCCAGTTTGGTAAAAGTCTTTATAGAAAACTATTATTTGGATAGATATGAATTGATGACAAAAAAATTCTAGAAATGTTACCCTTTGAGCTTTTAAACAGTGTTTTGGACATTTTAAGTTATTAAAACAGTTCTCCCCTGCACTACTGCAGATTAGAGAGGAGGTTGTGTGTGTGTGCGTGCATGTGTGTGTGCATGTGTGTGTGTGCATGTGTGCATGTGTATAGTGAAGGCACGATCTACTTTTCTTAAAAAAAAAAGTTATTCCCATCCCCCCACCTTCCTCCCCTTCGGCAATCATCACCTTGTTTTCTATTATTTATGGGTCTGTTTCTATTTCGTTTTTTTTATTCCTTTGCTTTTTTTTTTAGATTCCACATATCAGGAAATCGTATGGTATTTGTCTTTCTCTGATTTATTTCACTCAGCACAATACCCTCTAGGTCCATCTATATTATAGTAAATGGCAAAATTTCATTCCTATTGCTGAGTAATATTTCATTGTGTGTGTGCATGTGTGTGTGTATAGATATATATCATATCTTCTTTATCCATTCATTTATTGATGAAAATCCAAGTTGCTTTCATATCTTCACTGTTGTATATTCACAGTGTGCATATATCTTTTCAAATTAGTGTTTGTTTTGGATTTATTCAAATAAACGCCCAGAAGTGGCATTGCTGGGTCATACAGTAGTTCTACTTTAAATTTTTTAAGTAATCTCCATACTATTTTCCATAGTGGCTGCACCAATTTACAATCCCATCAACAGTGAACGAGG
>NW_011889165.1:940612-957768 GCF_000151845.1 Pteropus vampyrus | reverse complement strand
TATATATATAGTAAATTCTTTGGGGGGATTTCCAGAGAGAACAGCTTCAGTACAAAAGTGGGATAAAGATTGAGTCAGTAAATGAAATACTTTGTCTTTGGTGAATTTTGGTAATGAAAGTAAAGAGACCTTGAGTATGTTTACTGATCAAAAGGTTAAAGTTGCCAATTGAAGAATTTAAATGTTAAGAAATATTTAATTAGTAACAGAGAAAGAGAAATGAGCCTCTGAAGTTGGGGGAAGAAAAAAAAAAGACATGAGAGAAAAAAGGGAGAGGAGAAAGAAAAAGAGAAAGAGAGAAGAGTGTGAAGAGAATGGTGTTGAACAACTTAATATCAATAGAGTAAAGGTCATTTGCTGAGATAAAGGAAGTGAGGGAAGGAAAAGATTTTGAGAGTGAAAAAAGCTACAGAGCAGCCCATGTGAGCAAAGCAACGAGAATCAATAGAAAGTAATAAGATTGAACAGTGGCTAGAAGTTGCATGGCTCAAATTTAAGAGCACTAATTTTGTAGTGTACCCAAATAATAATGGCTTTGTGGTTTTTCCAGGCAATGCTCAAGATAGTGAGGTTTTCTAAGGAGCTGAGCTTGTACAATGAGAATAAAAGTCATAGAGTGAGGGATCGTAAAGGGTTAAGAAACAAGCAAGTGAAAACTGACAGAATGATGAGCCGGAGAATAGGAAAGGATGACAGGGGAGGGGGTGGTGACATGTGTGAGGCAGCCAATAAGGGGGCTTTGCTCAGAGAATGATTTGCGAGAATATTTATTGCTTTTAAATAAGTTTTTCTTTCCATTTTTTTCTGTGTTCACAGAATATTTATTGCTTTTAAATAAGTTTTTCTTTCCATTTTTTTCTGTGTTCATAGAAAATGTAAAAAAGTATAAATAAGAAAAAAAATCACTAGTAAACTCATCACCCAGCTACATATAGTCACTACTAATATTAATGTTTTGTTGCATTCTTATTTACTACTTATATATTTATGTCAAATTTGGGATCATACCTTTGTCTCTCATATTTTTATTGTTGAAAAAGTTAGAGCTCATTGTGTGATAATAGCTGTACTCTCATTAGACACTGGGGAATAGAAAGATGTGGGGCTCTAGTGGCCTTAGCTGCAAATAAGCTTTTTTTTTTTTTTTAAATTACAGTATCTGCATTTGCCCATATCAGTATATCATTTTCAAACACACTATTTTACTGGCTATGTAATGTTCCACTGCATAGCGATGAGTTTCTCTAAAATTAATCTTCCTTTAACTTATTATTTCTTGGAGTGGATATATAGAAAGAGTATCACTAGGTCAAAGAGCATGAACTTTTTAAAAAAGCTAATACATACAAATTGATTTCCAGAAAAGTTGTTCTTTATCGGTTTATTTGTATATCGGCAATGTTTGATGGTGTTCATATTGATTGCCATCTTAAAATATTTGTTTTTATTTGATATAAAGGTTTTAATTAGCAGAAAATACAGAGAAGAATCTTTATTGGGGTCTCCCTGAAAGGCAACATGTAGAAACATCTCATGTGTTTTTAATTTGCATTTTTATTTCTAATGAAGTTGAATAACATTTTAACATGTATTTACTGGGTGTTTGATTATTTTTTCAATTGTCAGACTATTTTCCAATTGTGTTTTTTAGTGTTTTCTTATCAATTTGAATATATATATATATATATAATGTATTAAGGATATTATCTTTGGCATCTTTCTTGCAAATGTTTCCTCATTTGTTTGCCTTTTACTTCTGTTTATAATGTTCATTGACATACATAAGTTTTTAAAAATTTTTATATAGATAAGTGTATACATTTTCTCCTTTGTAATTTGTTTCATTGCTCTTGTACCTTAGAAAGTTTTTCTCCAATTTTTTTGACAGATATTTGGCATCTTAGAAACGAAGCACAGTTAAAGGTCAAGGTACGATCGTGCCTATGAGCAGCTAAAGGTAAGTCAAAAGATGAGTTTTTTGAACTTTGGCAGTTAAGGATGTATGTGTGGAATACCCATCCCAGAAACTCTCA
The DNA here is from genome assembly GCF_000151845.1 of Pteropus vampyrus. Taxonomy (NCBI): domain Eukaryota; kingdom Metazoa; phylum Chordata; class Mammalia; order Chiroptera; family Pteropodidae; genus Pteropus; species Pteropus vampyrus. Next base: position 955,735 of record NW_011889165.1, on the reverse strand, counting down.
TTCTGGCATCAGTGTCCTTGAGGACATTGCTGCACAGGAAGATGACAGAACACGAGTCAATGCTATTGAGAAAGGTTGGTGGGTGATGCGGATGCTTATAGACAATGGCACCAAGAACAAGTAATGAATGCTATTTCTTTTTTAAGAAGAAGTTTTGAGGGATGATGTTGGGGGAAATGGTGCGGAAGTAGCAGTGGAAGCGAACTCGGATGACCACTCCTCTTTTATGCTGGGAGAGTCGGAAGCATAGGAACCCATGTCCTTTATTAACAAAGTTTCAAGAGCAGTGGTCTCCAAGGGAGAGAGGTTTCAGTAAGGGTGAAGAGGCAGAAGTGGGCTTTGTGGAAACAGTGGTGGCTAAAGCAGAATTTACTGCTAATTAGGATTGAAAATATAAGACACCTTGTTAAATTTGAATTTCAGATAAACAGCTTTTTTTTTTTTAGTATGACCCAAATATTCATATAAATTTCAAATTTAACTAGGAATCCTGTGTTTTTATTTGCTCAATCTGGCAATCTTGCTCCTAGAGGAATGAGGACTCTATGTGGCTCTGAGGAAGAGTTTTTCATGAAAGCAGTCATGTGGTTATGGAATAAAGAGAAAAGCAGTTTAGAAGAATGGCTTGAGATGCTTTTGTCGGACAGAGAAACAGTTCTGAATGGCTGGAACAGTTTCTCATTGCAGTGTTAGAGAACTAAGCAATAAATGAAAATCCAAATGAATGTTGGTGTGATCATGTGGCTTTTTCACACTTGCCTTCTCAGATATGAGGTACTAATGGCCAATTTTAATTTTCCTGTGTGAGTGTGTGTGTCCTGGAATGGAGGGACTGGGTTGGCAGGACTCCACAATTGTCTCCTGAGTAAATATCTTCTGCTAATTTTTTATTTTTTATCATACAGGAAGAATTTGGCTAGGCAGCTAGAATTTGCTGGTTTTATTATGGCTCTTTTCCAGTACATCTTGAAGTGGTTATTTTTCAAAATGTTTTCATTTAGAAGTATTATATTAAACCCATCATCAATAAAATATTGAGGACTATTTATTGGAGAATATTCTTGGTAACATTATTCATACTTTGCAATCATTTAGAGGAGCCAGAAATGGGAGACAACCTAATAATTATCTATACCTGTTATTTTGCTGACAAATATCTATTTTTGATGTCTTTAATTAAGAAAATTTTCCTTTCTCTTTTGATCCAATAAGTTTCAGTGACCACTGCTCCATTTCAGTACCTAAATAGTCCTTTAATCTTTTGCCAAAAGTAGCCTATCTTTACTGTGAGGACGACAGGACTTCATCATGTGATCTTAGTCAGCTAATATATGTGTAGGCATCATTTCCATATCTGAACTTGACATTAAGTCATTTGTATATTTTCTTCAAGTCTATGCATAATCTTCCCAAGTGGTGGTGATAAAAAAAAAAAAGTCATTTTTTATTTCATTTACATCGTTTGCAATTATCCTTGCTGTAGAATTACCCTATTTCCTTCTATTTAAAAAGATAAAAGCTATTGCTAATGGTGATGACAAAAACAGGTAGAAGCAGCCTTTTCTCAAACCAGGTACAAAGCAAATTCGTTGATATTAATTAGTGCCCCTTTCCCTGCTTCACATACAGCTTTCTAATGATGTACTTGATATTTTTAACATCAGTACTTTTAGCATTACATCAGATGGCTTCTAGGTCTGAATCGTATATTCTATAAAGCCAAATAATTATTTTAAAAACTGACACCACGTATTCCTTGTTGCCTGGTGGCTGAACGTTCCCACTGCATTTGTCATAATTGTTTTGTGGTTAATCCTCTCGACTGCAGGGTCTCCAGGTATTTATGGTCGCCCTTGTTCTGGGTCTTCAATTATTTGACCTAAGGTGAGAATGACTCCATCTATAACAGTAGGCTATCCTTTGCCCCTTTCTCCATTTTATTATTGCATTTATTTCTAACAAACTCCATTTGCATTTCATTAGTAAAGTTCTTGGTATTTTTCAATAGCTTGAGAAGATACATTTTAGAAATGACATAAAGGTTCAGATCATAAATATGGAGAAAATGCCTGCGTCACTATGTTTTCCTTCATGTTTTACCCAAAGCCATGACCTGCGTTTCTTAGTTTCCTCCTTAATTTCAGTTACAAGCAAAACTATATACATCCAAGTAAGTTTCCCTGAAATAGTAAATGTTTTATACAGAAAACACTTGAGATCAGGCACTTTTTTCTTCCCTAGAGAGACATTAGAATATTTTCCATTCATTGCACAAATAATGTACAGGTACTATAATGATTACTAATATTAATTTTTTACATGAGAGATATTGCTTTTACTTTCTTCTGTTAAGTGCTGTATATTATTTTTGGTGCTAAAATCATGCTATATTTTTGAAGTTATGAATATCAATTACACTTTACAAACTAGCTGATTTCTAAGATGGAAGCTAAAATATGTAGAGCCAACCTTGAAAGGTCTTTATTTTGAAAGCTATGTCTTGCTCTTTAAAGTTTTTCTGTTGATACTAATAATCAATACCTACAATCCGTTCTTTAAAAGTGAAATGCCTCTCCGCAACCAGATAAAATAGCAGTGTGCATAGAAGTGTTTTAGTGGAAGACAGAAGTAGTCTTAAAGGGGAAACAAGGGCAAAGAAAAAATTATCTTTCCACCAAGAGAATTAGCTTGCTTTAAAAAGAATATTCTCTTCTATGTGATTTGAAGTCTAACACTTTAGGAGATGCATATAAGTCCAAAAACATAAAATTATCAACAAAAATCCTCATTATTATGACAATTATTTTTCTTCTATTTTTGGTTTGTTGAGGAAGAAAGAAAGCATTTAGATACACACAGAATGTGTAGGAAATCTCAGTAAGGTGATATTCTTGGGATTTTCCATATTTATATATTTTTTTCCTACATTGTATTTTCACTACCCAAGAGCCCTGGCTGTTATTTTTTTCCCGAAGTCTGAAGATCACCCCATGGATTAACAAATGATTGAGGATTCTCTCTTAAAAGACTCTTTAAAAAACTGTCAGAATCAGCCTGAGACAAAGATTTATTATGAACTATTTAAAGGGCTTAATATATGTATCCCCAATGAGCCCTTGGAGCAAACTAAAAAGGAAGAGTGGAATTCTCAAAGAATAGGAAAAATTCTCCAATGCCCCACTTTCTTCACACCATGATTACTGTTTACTCAAAGGATAAAATGCCTAACCTGTCACACAAAGTCTTCAGAAGCCACGGTCCTGCTGATGTACAGTAAAAACAAAACAATGAAGACCGACAATAATGTGCTCGAGAAAGGCAGCTGTAATTTACTTTCTAACTGTTCACTAACACACTAATGTGGCTACATCTTGTAGCAGGAGCTGATCCCTGACCCCTGCAGGAATCAAACAACTGCCCGAGTGTTGGCTGTCACCAAAGCTGGGACTTTTACCTTAATTATATATTCCTGGATAACAAACCTTCCCTTAATGAGCAACTTTCCTCCTACGTGTATTCCAACTCACCCCTTCCGTCCTTGAAAATGCCCATTGCCAATCACTACAGCATACTCATAAGTATTCTTCCTAACAGGTAATAAATACTACCTGAGCAGCCTATTTGTTTTATGAGAATGCCAAGATATAATTAAAATTATAGGCTTGCACTCCTGGGAGGCTCTAATAGAGAATCACTTAAGACTGAGGGGAAACTTTTCAGTGAACTTAGAACAAGCTTTTCTCTTTTCATTTTAGTAATAATAATTATTATTGTAATGACTACCTTCTTTTCTTTGGGATTTATATTTGGCAATGAGGTTCTCCTTTCCCTCCCCCAATTGATATGATTTCCACACTAGTGTTTCTTCTTCCTAGACATGGGATTTCTTTATTATTCTCTTATTATAACATCCCCCAATTCTGCCATGATCTGCTGATGGTGTCCCAACAATTAACATGGGCGTACAGGAAGGTCTTATAGATACCTCGAGGACAAATAGTGCCTCTCCATGGTAAGAAGACCTTTAGAATTGAGGACAGAGAGGCAATCTTAAATTTAAAGATCTGCTTCTCTCATGTCACTAGCTCGGTGCTGGTTTGGGACTAGTCCATCAGCAAGATGAATTATATAGGTTGGTGACTCGTTGCAGAGGAGGAAAAGACTTGGAGACCAGATTCCTTGGTTCCACTTTGATTTCGTTTTAATCTCAAAACTTTGCTTCTTTTTCTTTTCCCTTCATAAGGGCACATACATTTTCTCTGTAAAACAGTTTGGTAATGTTTGGTAAGGCAGAATTTATATATATATTCAGAGAACTCTATTATAGTCACTTTAAATTGCCACGTATTCTGGAACAAATGAACCTAATCCATGTATATCACATTACTTGGCATATAATGAACACTCAGTTAACGTTAGCTTTTATAGTTGTAGTTGGTGTTGCTAATAGCTCTGCAGGTTGGTTCCTAACATCTATTTTTAGGATTACGGGGTAGATCAAGGAGCAGGAAAGAATGGTAATGCTCAGTAGTCTCCCAGGTCCCCAGAGCAGGAGATACTGTCCTAGAATAACAACAGTGGTAGCACTGGGCAGGATGATGGCCACAAACGTAGCACGGGGATGGGCCGTATGCCTTGGAATTAGGAAGTCTGAGTTCTAGGCTTGGCTTAGCAACCAAACAGCTCTATAGTCATAAGTCAATCGGTTATCTTTTTACCATCCATTCCCTTATCCCTATGAAGGGCACAATATCACATGTCTTGCCTAATGTCTAGAGGTTGTTGGGAGAATCAAATCATATAAGGGAAAGCTTTGATTAATGTAAGTTAAATTTGAGCAGCGAACATTTATTGAGCACTTATGAGGTACTTGGTAATGAAATACTATATAAAATGTGAATCTGATTAATATTTGAAAAAAAAACTGCCTGTAGACATGTTACTATTTTATTCTCAAAATTCATATATTCACTAACATTCCTGGTTGTGCTATTATCAACATGACTTTGGATAAAAGATTTCTAGGCCGATAAATTTCAGAAATGGATAGGTATCATGAACCTGACTACAAGATGGTAAGAAAATTATAGTCACTGGTTTTACTAAAAAGTGGCAAAGAATAAATGTACATGAGAAAATGCAAATACAAAATAAAAAGAGTAGAGGATTAAACAGGGCATAAAAATGAGGAGGAAGAAAGACGTGGGGTAGTAAGAAAGAAACTAGAGATAGAAGGTTGAAAAGGTAAGAACGAAGGAGTAAGAGGGATGAGTAAAACACAAAATTATACAGATGAGACAACATCACAGCAACCTAGGAACACTGAGAAAACAAGAGGGGAAGAAGACTGGAGGTAACAGAAATGCTATTCTTATAACCACATCACAGGTTTGAGTGTGCAAGCCAGCTGCTAGTTCTGGGTTGCATGTGTGAATGTCCTGTGCTTTCCCCAGGCTTAAAAAATGTAAAAAAGTATGAATTAACATATTTGGATATTTTAAAAAATAAGTATAACCAGTTCCAAAGCAAGTATCCCCAAATTTGCAATACTATGATTTTAAATCCATATGATGGATGATAGGCCAAATTTTCCTAGCTTTGATGTACAGGGAATTAGGATTAATATCAGGTGATTAACATACGCGTTTGATTTAGTTGTCACAACACTCTTTGAGAGAAGCACTTTAATTTTTTCCGTTTTAAGGAGGATCCGTTGTCCATGACCGTGCACTCTAGAACACCCACTATTGCTTATATATCATGGCTTAAACCGACCCGAGATTTATTTATTGTAATTTACTTAAAAATCTTTAACTTTCTTTCATCTCTGCTGCAATATATTTCAGAGTCCTGGTGCATGGAAAGAAACACTTGAGAATGCTGGCAAAAGGGGAGTAGAAATTTGGAATGATTTTAGTTTTTACTTTGTTTTCCAGATTTTATGAAACATATGTTGTTATTCTATAGTAATATCTTTCTCTATGTACTTACGTTTGTGTTGAAAAAATTGGTGCTTATACACTTCACAATTTCCCCGAAATATTCTGTTTCAGTCTGCTACGAACAGTTCAGATTTTAGGAAAAAGTTGGTATTGAACATCAATAACTAGAGTGTCTAACTTGCACCTGATGAGAGAGGAGGAATCAATATGTCCCTGTAACTGAACTCTGGGACTCTTTCCTATCTTTTGTCACTGAGGAAACTGACTCTTCTCTCTTTGTGAGATACATGCACGTGTGTGTGTGTGTGTGTGTGTGTGTGTGTGTGTGTGTATCTTTCTTCTAATCATATATATATATGATTAGATGCCAGAATATGCTTAGGTTATTTGGCATCCTGTGAGCTTATGTAAATCCTACATTGGTTTTCAAACAGAAACAATGGTTTCTCTGGCAAATCCCTCCTAACTACATAACTCTGTTCTTTCTCCTCTCTATTCAGTGCCTTCTAGTGCTGTCATTTTGTGAGCTAGCCCTTTCCAGAACCCTGCTTTCAATAATTTTAAAGTCACATTTTTGCCCTTAAAATGTTTTGTAACACATTTAAATATAACACAACTTTATAAAAGAATGAATTAAAATATAACTATTATGTATGGATATAAGAAGTAAGAAAACGTACAGGAAGTGCTCTGCAGTTGATGGCAACTAAGAATGCATAGAAGGTAGAGAAAAGGAGCCAATGCAAGGAGAAGACAGCTGTAAGGACCAACAAAAACAAAAAGTAAGGAAAAAGAAGGGTCAGATGGAGTAGGGGAAAAATCTCTAAGATATAAAAGATAGTAGAATTCCAGTTGTATAAGGTACTTAGAATAGGCAAATTCATAGAGACAAAAAGTACAATAGTGGTTGCCAGAGGCTTGAGGGAGGGGCAGATAGAAAGCTGTTGTTTAATGGGTATAAAGTTTCATTTCAGAATGACGAAAAAGTTCTGGAGATGGATGGTGGTAATGGTTGCACAGTGCGAATGTACTTAACGCTACTGAACTGTATACTAAATGGCCAAAATGGTAACTTTTATGTCATGTATATTTTACCACAAAGAAGATTGTAGGACTTACACTAATGAAAAATGACATGATACCAATGAGGAAAAAAGAAAAGAAAAGAAATACAAAACTAGAAGTATGGAAGGAAAAACAAGAAAGATATGAGAGGGAAGAATACAGAAAGAAGGCATGGAAGAAAAGGGAAACCGTTTTCCATCAAAGCTAAGAGGAAATAGTAGCTAGAGTACCACATTTCAGTTGTTCGTTCATTCAACAAATTCGTATAGGGTACTTACACCGTGAGGCACTGGGGATTCGGAAATGAATTACAATATTGTCCCTGCTTTCAAGAAGTGTCTGTCTAGTGATGAGTTACAAAGATCAATGAGGCATATTATCTTTGCCCTCAAGGAGCTCACAGTCAGTGCTTATCTAACTTTATTTCATGGATAAGTTAGTGCATTTGATGAGGTCCAGCCCTCTTCCAATGAAGCCTTGGGATGGAGGCTGGAACTGTAGCCCAGGTTAAACATGCATTGGGTCTAGCCCGACAAGCCCATTCCAGCACAGACTTCAAGAGCTGGATGATCTAGAACAATCTCCCCATGTTATGCAAAAAAATCGAGAGCAGAGGAAGGTAATTGATTTGCCCAGGTTTACTCCATTCCCCAGGAATAGAGTCAAGAGCACAACCCAAGCTGACTTGTAGGCCAATACACATTTTGTTAATATAGGTTAAAAAATTTGAAAAAAAAAAAAAACTTGATTAGTAATCAGAACGATACAGGTGATTTACACGGTTCCATCAAGTGCCAAGGACTTATCAAAATAAAGAAAATCAGAGCGGGTTTAACTTCAAGGACGCAAAGGTCATTATTTTATAGGACAGCAACCAATCATATAAACACCAGGATGAAGAAGGCACAATCAGAGCTAGATTACAAATACAAGCCAGAAACTGTTCCAGGGTGACTAATGCAATAATATTGAGGAATGTCACAGGTCCCTATTATAGTCAAAGTCACTTTAACTAATTGGCTCGGGCTATAAAAACATACAATCTGGGTCAAATGACACTGCTGAAGGAAGCGTCTCCGCTCAGACATTATCTTAAATCAAAGCTTCCTAATAGGAAGGCAAGAGAAAAAGAGAATGTCCAGTGTTGCCGGAGATCATGAGAGATTTCAAAACTGGTTTATTTAATAATGGCCCGCTTATGTGTCTATGAACAAAGATGACATTTTTTTCCTTCCTTGATATTGCTTCATATTTCAAAAGTACCATATTTCAAGGGATACTAAGATTTCATTGACTCTAAGACATCATCCATTTTAAGGTACCCCATCCTTTTATAAAGCACTAAGAAAAAAAGTACTCCCAGTTACAGGATTATAACATAGCATTGATTGTGAAATGTGTAAAAAAAAAAAATAGATTCAATCAAATAAGTTTTTTTTTGACAGGATAAGCGTGATAATTCTCTCTCTTGCTTTTAAAGGGAAATCAATCACGAAATGCGTAGTCAACACTGTTAAAGAGTTCCCAAAACTCTTCCTGTCTTCCTTTTTTTCCTTATAAATATCCCATCCCCCCCCAGCATTTATCTTTCCCAAGTGCCCATATCTACCTCCGCCCAGCTACTTTTTAAAAAAAAAAAAAAAATTTTATTTTATTTTATTAAATTTTTAATTAAGTTTATCGGGGTAACATTGGTTAATACAATTATATAATTTTCAGGTGTACATTATCATTTGACATCTGTATATTCTCTTGTGTGTTTGCCACCCAAAGTCCAGCTTCCTTCAGCTGCCATATATTTGATCCCCTCCAGCTACTTTCTTCAGAAGCAAGCTCAGCCCCAGGCATGAATCACAATTGGTTAAAGCCAACCTGGATCTAGTTGCTCACAACTGGCTTCAGAATTTAGTCACACAACAAGTATTTAATGAGTTTCTACTGGTGCCAGTCACTGTTCTAAGTTCTGACGTTGAAAAAAAAGACAAGATAAATAAACTATATAGTATGCTAGATGGTAGGAAATGTTATGGAGAAGAATAAGGCAAGGTGAACATCGGGGATGTAGGAAGAGAGAAAAAAAGCTGCAATTTTAAATACTGTGACCAGGAAAGATGTCACTGAGAAGGTGGCATCTGATTACTGACTTGAAGTAATCTGGATATCTGGTGGAATAGTGTTCCAGAGAGGAGAAGCAGCCTGTACAAAGGCCTGGAGACAGAAGTATGCGTCATGGGCGGAAGGAATGACAAGGAGGCCAGTGTGGCTAGAGCAGAGTCTGGGAAGAAGAGTGATAAGGATGAATGCAGAGAGATGATAAAACAGGTGCCGTGGGCATAGCAAGGAGTCAGCCTTGAAGCACTTTGGATTTTACTTTGACTCTGATGAGAAAAGCCACATGGCAGTTTTTAGCAGAGCTGAAGCAAGATCAAGCTCTTGCACTGAGAGACTACATGGGAAAAGATGGAAGGCGAGAGCACCATTAAGGAGGCTGTTGTCATCGTCCCAGGTGAGGCTGCGGTGGGGAAGGTGGTGAGATCTGGTCAGATGCAGGACATATTTGGAGGAAACCGCTGACAGGACTTGCTGGCAGATTGAATGTGGGATATTAGAGAAAGAGAGGCGTTAAGAATGTCTCCAAGGATGATTGTGTTGGCAGTGATATAGCTCAACCATGAGAAGGTAGGGGGATGTCTGCCGAATACGGCTTTTGGTACAAGTTTTGTGTCAACTTAAAAGGAGACCCAAAAAATTTCGCAAAGACTCCTCTGTATCTGGACATTGTCATGAGGATGTGGCTGTTGCTACAAACTTAAGTGAGAAGCAAGGCTGAGGACAAGACTCATAGGCTGAGGAGGCAAGAGCAGAAAGATGTAAAGAACCTAGTTTCAATGATCTTGGGCCACCGAATTAACCAGGCTTAGGGTTGTCCCTCCTTTGGACTTCTTGCATGAGATGACAACTTCCTTTTGAGTCAATTGAGTTGATTCTAAATTAAAATAATCTTCCTCGGCAGATAGTAGATAATAAATCCAGCAACAGAACTTAGAGCTTTGAGTCTGTGGCTTGATATTCCTGACAAAGAATGTCTTCAGTGAGGGAGACAGAGGGTAGATACTTTTTAAGAAGTGTTGGCTCTGGAATGATTGGGAGGAGTAGAAGATGACGATGGTGAATGATCCTGTATGACACAGAGAATCTGCCTCACGTTGGTGAGATGAGAGGGACACACAGTATAAAGAAGCAGGATTTTTTTTTTGGTTGTTTTAATTTTTTTTTTTATTAGAATCAGAATGAATCTACTAATTTTCTAATATAGAGCCCTGCTTTCAGAGCGCTCATATGCACCCCCACCTCCTCGCTGCCATCTCCTTTTACGCATAGCCTGCATTACCCACTATAAGAATGGACCAGTTTTCTTAGATTCTAGTATTTATCATAAATTAAACCAAAGAGATGTTCTATAGCCTGGTGTAGGCCATTAACCAGTCAGTGCCTCCTCTTTCAAAGACAATATTTGACTCCATTTAGCACTGTATCTAGTATGCCCTGGGATCTGTTGGTGGGAGCTTAGCATGTAGGTTATCAGAGGCGGTGGTGATTTAAAAAACAATGATGAATTGAGTAAGGAAGGGATTTTGTCTTAAGACCCTTGTCTAAAACTTGAATGTCCTAGCTTAGGAAGCTGTACTTCTGCTCAGGGTGCAGGAGCTGGTGTTGTGGAGACAGTTGCCTTTGTTGTATTTGAAATATTTAGTTTTTTTCATGACCAGAGATTATGAAGCATGTTTGCATTTTAGGACTTTTGTGGGCAGCTAGGATCATTCATAGACCAGGCCACCCAAATGTATATGTGCTATTTCAGAGTACGGATCTGGTACAGCTAGCCCTGTTGGCTTCCCGGGCATTTGGCAGGGGCATGTTTAGTTTTTACCTGTACCAGCTCAGACTGGGACGTGATAGACAAACAACCCCTCAAAGGGGAGACTCTGGCTGCAAAACCACTAGGCTCTTCCCATCCCTGCCCCTCTTCCGATTGGTGTTGGTGTCTTCCGACAGGTCCCAGCTATGGGAGTTTTGAGAACAAAGGGGAGTACTTGGAGTGCTCATTTGCATGTCAATTTCCAGAGTGCTTCTCCAACTTTTCCCCACGCCATAGTGATGCTTTTGTATCTCTTCTGCCTGGGAACAAACAGAGGGGAAGGGCCCAAAGTGGGTCAGCACAGTGTCCTGGCACTTCCTTGGCTGAGTCTTTGCCCGAGGGGTGGAAGCCAGACTGTTACTCCTCTCTGGCCCCTCAGATCCCCTCAGCAGCCCTACAGAGCTGGGAGGTCTGCTCTCTTTATTGAGGTTTCAAGCAAGCAGGCACCTGACCATGGGAATGTTCCCGCCCTGGGTCACAGGCCTTATGCAAGTGTCTCTGGTGGGAGCCTAATGATCTCTACTCGCCTCGTTCTGACCATCTTTCTCTTTAACCCGTCACTTGCCTGTCCACATCACTAGCTGGGAATAATAAATGTGGCAGGTAGGTGGCAGGAGAAAAGTAGGATTTCTTTTCCTTTGGGACAGCAGCCAGGTCCTGTCATTATAGTAAATCAACTGTAACTATCCTGCAGCACTATCATAAAACGGGCGAATGAAAACATTTTTTCTCCATCAAAAGATTCTTTGAAGTTATGTTCTCTGGCTGAATCTCATAGAAGAGTGTACAGGAAACAACGTTCTGTATATGTTGATTTGGCCTCAGTCTTCCTGTCACGCAGGGAAGTTCTCTATGTTATAGTCACAAAAGCCGTGTCCGGTCACATTTTAAAAGACCCCAACTTCAGCCATTTCCCCTGGGATGCACATACCACAGATTTTAACAGACGATGCTTGTCTGCCAGTTCAGTTATTGTTATGAGGGTGCTGCAGAAGTGGCATATTGCACACTGAATTCCAAATAGTTTTCCCCATTGCCTGACATTCTGTATATTAAAACAATATTATTAAAATCACATTAATTTTATCTTAGTAAATTTTTAATGTGCAGTTATAAGGTAATCAGGGAAATTTTATTATACAGTGCATGCACGTATATGTTATAGCGATAAATCCTAGCCTGCTAAAAAGAAAAATAATAATAGCTCAGAGAGGTTTCAGTCATGAAGGTGAGTTTGAAATATGTGCATGCTCCCAGCAGAACTCTGAAGCAGATGCTCCAAAAGCTCTGTGGAGTAAGGCTGGCTTATGACCTGAGAACCTCGGCACTTTGACCACACGTCTGGATTTTGGAATAGCTGGCCACCTGATGATCTAAATTATATATCTATAATGCACAGACAGAAAAGGAGATTTTGTTCGTAAAATACATTCAACCTTTTCCAACTTATTATTGGATCCCGAAAGCATTTCCAATTGGCTTCCATCATTGTCTTATGGAAGCCTAGAATAAATAAGAATTACTGTTAACGTTAACCCCTCAGAATTTCCTGGGGACACTCAGCCAATAGCACAATGACCTGAGGGCAATCCCCACTCTCGGGGCTTTTTTCCCCTCTCCTTTTTCTTTCATTTTCAAGGGGTTCCTTGTCTGGGTGTTTCTCCCATTATTAGCAAGATGCCCCGGTGAGGCTAAGCCATTTCCCAGTTGTCTTGCACATGGTGAAAGGGTTGGAGAATGTTGTCCTGGCCTGATAAACGAGATTAGACAATTATTTTGGTGATTTTAACATCCGTGCTTGCCTGAAGCTCTTCTAACTCTGGTGAATAAGAAGCTAGGAAATTCACAAATTACACTCTTTTAATTCAGAATAACAAAAGCAAGATCTCAAGCCTAAAGGTGGTTCCTTGCTGGCTCTCCCCATTCACAAACTTCTTGGATCTAAAACTTCTTACCCTCAACCTTGGCTCTACTCTGGATCTGAAATATAGGGACTACTGATGTCCCTGTATCTTATTTTTCAATTGAAGATTGGAATTGGTGTTCTGCTAGCAAATTTTGCCTTTGCCAGCAAAGGCTGAAAGTTGTTAAATCGAGTCTCATTGTGTTAGTAACTTCCTATCTCACATTAGCAGAGATTAAATTCGCTAATGTAATATGAAAATCACTAACATAAAATGAGTGCAAATAGAAATCAAAATCTCCACAGACCTCCTAAAGGTGATGCTGCATGTGTAAACATACCTCTCCAGTGATTTGCTCTCGCTAACAAGTGTGTCAGAGTTGCCACTTCCATTACCTTAAATGCACTCCAGGCTGGGCTGGGGTGAGGGATGTATGTGCATGTGTGTGTGTGTGTTGGGGGGGGGGGTAGCAGAGGGGTCTCCCAAAATCGCAGGTGTGGTAAATATCAACCATCCCACATGTCTGCGGGGCTATTTAAGTCTTGAAGGACAGGCTTATTTTCTTCCTCCTTTTATTCAGTGAACGGGAAAGAGAATGGGTTTGTGTCATTAGAATAGCCAAGCTGGAGTTCCAGCTCTTCTGTTCATTAGCTAGCAGTGAACCTTTCTGGGCCTCGGTTTTCTTATCTATAAAATAGTATCCTCCCACCATAGGGCGCTTGTGAGAAGCACACAAATAATGGCCGTGAAAGCACTTCTTAAAATGTAAAGTCCTTTGCAGGTGTTATGGTATCAGCCCCTCTTACCTTTACAACTGCTGATACCAATTCAGCCACAAGGTCACCCTAAACTCTCGTCGTCCTAGTTATTTTTTTCAGAGGGTGGCTCTGTTCTCCAGATGGTGGGGGATGGAGAGTGGGGGTGGGAAGTAGCGGAGAGTAGGAATTCACTTCCTGGCATCCTGTGATAGTATTCATCAGGCTTTGGGGTGGGACAGTATTTCCTCTAAATTTGAAATAGCTAGAATTTATCTTATAAGAAGCTGATTAACTTCCTATTCATGAACAACCACCTTTCTCCAGGGGACAATGACTGACTTACGCACACAGGGTATGCTTTGGTGCCATTTGTAGAAATAAAGCCGCTCTTTTTGTGAACAGAAAAGAGCTTCAGTCATGCGCCAAAGGCAGACAGAAGAATGGAACGTGAAAGCCACTTGGGTGTTTTGGAGCATTGTCTACTAATTCAATCAATAAATATATGGGGGTAAAACTGTCTCATTTGGAATTTTCAGTCAAGAACACATCTGATCCCTCAGTATTCCTACCAATGAGGCCAATTTTATTGTCCTTATTTTATGACTGGAGAAAATAAAATACCGAGGAGCTCAGGTCTAACAGTGGCAGAAGATCAACTAGTCTCTACAATGACCAAGCCCTAGTCTCGGTTAATCCTACATAAGAAACAGAGTCTGGGCAACCACATCCCGTTTGCCAAGCACTGGAGAGATGTGTTCAGGTGATTTAGGCTTTTCTTTCTCCTTTCTGAGATGGATTGCTCTCTGCCTGCTTTAGCTGAATTTTTACTTGCTGGGAGATTTCAAAATTTCCTGGTTACGGCCCCCCTCCACGCCGCCCCCCTCCCCCCCATGTATCTGTGTTTTCTAGACTCTCAGACTCTCCCATGACTCAAATACCCTTAAATAATTCTTTTTCATCAACTAGTTTTGCCATCTTGCTTTTCATCTTTCTCTTCCAGGTTGTTATTAAGACAGAAGAAAGCTGTTATCTGCATTTTTCCCTGGGCTCCCCACAATTAACCTTTCTGCAGGAAAAAAAAAAAAAACCAAAACAGCCTTTTCTTCCTACTCATTGCTTTCCATCTCTTAACTAGTTTTTAAGATGTAACAGAATTTTAACACTTGCCCCATGGTTACCAATTTAGCTTAACAGCCTCTTGCAAGGATTATTTTCTTTTCTCTCTTTATTTTAAAGTCCTTTGAAAGTCGGAAGGCATCACACCCACCAGTTATCTCTTTTAGCCATGGTTTTGGGGACTCCTTCAAAAAGGCTCCAGAGCTTCTAAGCCTTCTCCAATTTGCCCTGATGCCGCTACTGCAGTCTTTCTTTCTGGAATGCCACATTGCTCATTGAGAGGTGAGTCCTGAGCTCATTGTCCCAAGGCTGGGTATCTGCTGGGACACCTGCCTACTCTGGAGCTACAGCCGCTGCCACCACTGTTATCACAGATGATGTGTTGTGTGTGGACAGCTTTTTTTTTGCAGTGGGGGGTG
>NW_011889165.1:928152-938862 GCF_000151845.1 Pteropus vampyrus | reverse complement strand
GTATTTAAAGCCACATAGCAAGTTCCTTTTTATTCTCTTTACTCCTCCCACTCAGGTGCCCTAGCATCCACTTTATGGGACATTTCTATCTTCTCGGATTATGGGGAAGACATGGGGTTTCTTATCGATTAGGCTTGGGTCCAAATTCTCCCTCTCCCACTTTTAGGGGTTGGACAAATTACTTTAATTATTCTGATTTTCATTTTGCTCGGTTGTGAAAATGGGGTTCACACTACCTTACCCGGTGATTGTAAAGATCGGTCGTAGGCATGTCATGAACAGTCCACACATGACAGTTCTACTCTCTCTTTCCACCACTGAATTTCTTTGCCGAGTATGGACTTATTGGGCCTCTGCTGATGTACAGAGACCCTGTACTAGCTCAGATTTTGATGTCAAGATGAGATTTAAAAAATGCAGAAGCCCAAGAGGACTGAAGAAAGGAGGGAAGCTTTTATATACCGAAGGCTCTCCCAACCGCAATGCTAATGTTATCCCAGGATTTGTCATACGTGAATGAAAAGGGTTCTGTGACCACAGAGCCTCCCCTAGCAGTTCTACATGTACAGAGGTGGAGGATTTAGGCTAATAACACATTACTGTATCCTCAGAGAATGCATTTTTCATTGGTCATTCACTTCATTTTTCACTTGCTATTTTTCATTATGGTATTAAACTGTGTGATAAATGAAAGGTAGAGGAACTTGACAGATGATTTGATTTCCGCCCTTGTCAGATTATTTGGCTTCGTTTCCTTATGAAAATAGAAGGCAGGCCCTGTAAAATTGTTCTTGTGGATTTGTTTTTCAGCACGTGTTTCCCGCCACTGCCATATCTAATCCATCTATTTACCTATGATTCAGTTACGGATTGTATCCCTCAGGAGCCTGGATACATATTGACAAAGTTTTCTATTTGCTACAGTGAGTCGTGTCTAAGGAACATTCCACATGCGCTCCCAATTCTTTTTCTACAGAGCTTCTCCAGATCCTGTATTATTAAAGGGGCTTCAATTATAGCGTATCCACAAAAGACACAGACTTTGCAACAAAAAGAAGTCTGTCCATTCTTCTGTTTAAATACAGCAGCAGATTTTGCCTCCCTCTTGGTAATGCGGAAAGGATAAATACAATATTGAGCAATATTCTGTCATTTATGGGCTGCCAAAGCCAGGGTTAGCAACGTAGCTATTCATCTGAACACTTGCAAAACTTTATTAAAACATATTATTGTGTGTGCTTCTGGGGGATAAAAAAGGAATCTATGAACTCTGTAGATGCTGTTAACTTCATAAATAATCACACCGCCCTAGGAAGACAAAGCTGCAAAGAAAGGAAGAAAGGAAGAAAAGATGTTCGACCTCCTTTTTTTTTTTTCCCTCTCCTGGTGGGCAATAAAAAGATTCCAAGATAGATCATGTGTTTATCTGTCTTGCTGCAGCTTTCAGCAAAACTGGTGATATGACAAAAATGAACCCTAAGTAGCAGCTTCACTTAGACAACAAATAAAAGAGAGTCTCTTTTAGTTTGGGCAGCTTTAAAGAAAATGGAAGAGATGCAGTAAATCCTTAAACTTAATAATGGAGTTAACTGTGAGGTGATAAAGGAGACAGGTGATGAAGAAATGGTTTATGAGCCACCTGCCTTAAAGTGCACCCACGTTTTCAAGTGTGCAAGAACGGCGAAGCTGCTCCACTTTCCCTCTTCTTTCTATCCAAAGCTTGTAAGTAATCTCAGGATTTTATAAAAGCCTTTCCTTCTAAACTCCCCATTAAGCAGCATTCAAAAATGCGTGCTGAAAGTGTCAGTTATTAGCCTTGGTGCACGTCAAGCCCCTGTCTCCCTCCTGTTAATGTGAGCAGTTACTCTGCTCTTGACCTATTAAAACTTTGTTCGCTATTATACTTGCTGGCAAGCTAGTCATGTGGAAAGGTGTTGAGGAAATGAACCAATGTGTTTCCCAGGTGATATAAACACTTTATCAAGCTGATCCCTGCCATGTTATGTAAACTATACCAAGTAGCATTCATTTTAAACAAAGAGATAAACAGATCTAATATGCTTCAGGGCATCATGCTTTATGCGTGAACTTTTTATTTTTATATTTGAGTTTTTTCTTTTTTTTAAATACACTCCATTGTAGTGGAGAAGTAAAATAATGTCTTAACCGCAGCCATAGCTACAAATCCAGTTTCTAGGTTCTGAGTGTGATCTGTTCAGTTAATCCCATGTTAACTTTTAAAGATCGTTCTTAAATAATTAATTTTAAACTAAAAATCTATTAATAGTTGTCATAAGAACTTAAAAGTTAAACGAAGTCATCTGTAGAGATAAATATTATATGTACATACATTATAATTTATATGTATACACAACTTCAAAACTTATATTAGCCATCTAATTTTTCACTTCAACTGGTCATCATGAGCCTCCATTATTATTTTTTTTCTAGAAATCCGCTAGATTTTGTTGAACATTTATGTGCAAGGTAATGGGCCATAATATGGGGTTTTACTTTGTGCTTTTCTACGGGGCTTTCTTTCATCCTCACATGATCCTTTGAAGTGGCATTATTATATCAATTTTACAGATAAAGATATTGAGGCTTAGAACACAAAATAACTTGTCCAAGGTTACCCAGCTCTGAGACAAGATTCAAAGTCATTCGTGTCTGACTTTAGAGTCCTGCCCTTGATACAGAGTGCTGGAGGAGAACAAGAGCTATAAGGTCAGAGTGTACATTGCCTGGCATCTAGAAAGTTCTCATTGGTTATTTGTTGCTAATATTATCGTTGTTAATTTTATTATGACGGATTACTGCCTTCCATACACGATAGTTTAGATTTTTAACTATAATTTCTTAATCTAGAAAGAAAGTCCCCTGATCATGGAAGAAATAAGGCTAGGAGAATTTGTTAATGTTATAATACTATTCATTAAAACATGCATCTTTTGCCCATAAGTTTTGGAAGGTCTATATTAAATAGTAGAGGAATTCTCCTATTCCAACCCTGAAACATCCCCCCTCTACAATGCAGTTTCCAAAGAAAATAAGTTAAGTCAGGATGACATTTATATTACATTATCTACTGTATTAAACAGAAAGTCCTAACTCAGTCAGAAAGTTTGATACATATGAGGCCATATAGTGTGACTTACACCTTCTAGTTTAAGTGGAAGTTTAGGGGTTGATACTTTGTACATGGAAAAATCAACCAATATTCAGTGAAAGAAGACGAGGTACATCGACTCCCATCCATGACTTCCTCGATCCCAATTTGTGAGAGTTGTGATACGATTAGTCTGCCCTTCAGGAATGAGAGTTAAGATGCGGTCTCTATCTCTTTCTCCACCACATGTTCTCCCTCACCTCCCCAACATGCATCTAGAACAGGAGATGGCAAATGACAAGTTACTTTCAAAAAGATCCAAATTCTCGTGGATTAGCTAACCCACTGAATGTCAGGAGTCTTCTGGGTTGTACGTAGCACGGTCATGCTGACCGGGAGAACCAAACAGCTCTCTGGATTCAGCATCACTTTACTTTCCTCACATGGACACAAATTCTGTTTTTTGGTTTCCTTATTTGATAAGTAAGGGCTATTAACCTCACAAAGTATTGCTATTGGTGATATATTTATAGAATAATTTGTTAGGATTATTTGCATCTGCACTGAAATTGGTTTTGAATTCTTTCCAACTGGAGAGATCCATCAAAAGGACTAAAAATGAGTAAAAATGAGTATGTTCCACATACAACAGAAAGCCACTCTCCCACTAAACGCATTTTTGGCTGAATTCCCTGCTTCTTTATATAGCCAAGATAATTCTGCCCAAGGGACAGGGATAACTATTGATATTGAGTGACAGCAGGAACTAGATGACCAATACAGTTTGCATGCTTGAAGAGAATTTGAAAGAATATGACAATTAGCATGAGGACATCCTTTCTAGAGAGCTACTTCTGAAAGGGGCTGAAAATATTCCTTTTAAATACTCCTTTCCAGAAAGTCCTCCTGTATTTATTTTTGCTTCTCCTCTAGAAGGCTGAACAGTTTGATAATCTTTCTTCCTACCGTAATACCTTGATTTCGGCTTGCTTCTTCTACACAGTTGTTTCCAATTTCCTTCTCACTAGATTTTAAGATCCTTGAGGGCAGATACCATTTCTTTTTCATCTTTCTGTCTTTCAAAGCATCTGGTAGAGATCTTTGTACACCGAATTTGGGTTGAATATACAAACTAATTAATGAACTAATCACACATTGTACCTCATGGGTAGAGACCGACTCAGCAGGAGCACTAAATATACTCAACAAATGCTTGCATGAATGAATAAATGAATGAATGAGTGAATAAATGAATAAGCAAATAAGTGAATAAACAGGCCTTTACAACTGCTGCAGTACCCTCTTGGTAGAAATCAAAGAGACAAAAGGCAGCTGGGAGCAGAGCTGTGTCCACGTATTTAGTGGATGCCATATCCACTGTTCTCTAAGAAAAATTAAAACAATTCAGTGACATGAATGAAAAGCCAGATGTAAAGATGATGATGGAGTCTAATCCCTATTCTCGTTTGGAATTAGGGTCCAGTTTGAGAATTTGAGCAAACTCTTTTGGCAAGAACAATGCACTTTTGTTCATACCTACAGTTCCATATTCAGTGTTCCTTTTGACATGGGATGACCAAACAATCCCTAGGTCAGCAATCTTTGCTTCAATAAGTTTAATAAGAACTTTGAAGGTTTAAATCAGGAGATCAATGATCAGGAAAAATTATTTATTTCTCTGTTTGCAGTTTTCTCATTTGTAAAATGGAAATAATATACTCCTAACGTCACGAGATTGTTTTGGAACTCAAATGAGCAAACATGATCACGTATCTGAAAATACTTGGAAAACTGTAAAACTGCATATTTATAAAAGGTTTTGCAATGATTATGCTCCTTACGCTGGGGCAGTGTAAGTATTTCACTCTTCGTGTCAGCTACTTCCATTCACTTTTCCTCCACCCTTTGTTTCACTGACTCTTTCATATTCTTTGTTTAGATAGGTGCCTCCCCTATGAGCCTTTAAGCTCTGTCAAGGCCGGAATTGTGATTTTATTTGTCTTTTTGTCTCTTCTTTCTTCAGATTCTAGCACAGTGCTTTATATGTAATTGACAAGTAAATAACATTTAGAGATATATTTTGGATAGAAGCTAAATCTCCCACGTTGGCTTAAATATGGGGTGGAATGACTTGGAGGGAGGTTCAAATATATAAGTGGATTGGTCAGACTTCATTTCAATAAAAAACCACATTCGGAAGCGCACTTGTTTTTTCTAAGTCCTGGATACAATCACCATCTAGAGAAGGAGTGATTTATTAAGTAGCTAAACCATTCTCACTGCCGTAGGATAAGCTTTTCAGCCTTTACCTCCATTTGTGAGCAACTAAAAATCAAAGAACTAATAAAATCCAATCACCCAGAACTTCTTCCTGTAGACAGACTGAATTATAACTTTTTAATTTAGGCAGGTAAAGAATTATTACAGTAGGACACTAGGGCAAGAATGTGTTAATAAAATCATCCTCTCTGCCTTTTCATTTAAAATAATCCCTTGAGCTGATTAAATGAAATATCACTTGTTTAATAACTGACAGAACATTATTTTTAAGCACAAATGTTTTGCATATCTTCACTTCGCATTTTTAATTCCAGGCACAGAAGGGTGGAGGCACTGACATCACACAGAGGGAGTCGGGCTCTGCGCTCGGATGCAGTTTGCCCTGTCATCGTGGCATCTATAATTTAGTGTGAAGCAGCGAGGTAGACAGAGCATTATCATTAGAAACCATTCTGAACAGGGATATAAAACACAGTCGCAATAACACTTGTCAGAAAGGTGACTCCAGTCAGAACTCATATCCACGAGTTTCAAGATAAATGCTGACACGGCAGCCATCCTACAAAGACTATTATTGCTTAAAAAAAAAACAAAAACAAAACCCAAACCCCCAAACAAAGCAAACCCATGAACCTTCCCCAGAGTGAACAAGTTAGTGTGAAGTTTGCATCTGGGGTGGCATAAACTTTCCGTGATTTACAGCAAACATATCCCTTCCCTACTTGGATAAGGTATTTTATGATGCCAGAGAGGAAGGATCCAATAGCATTTTGGGTTTAATGATGTTAAGCTATTTGGAATTCTTTCCCCCCTGTTATTTGGAATATATGAGCTGTGCCCCTAAAACAGGTCATTAGCTGTTCGTGGACGGGTTCATCGCCTCACCCACAGGACTGCTCAGCTGGTGCTTGCATTTTCCCTGTCTTCTACATATAGAAAAATTTCTCTGACTTGGTACTAGGCTATGATTTAATAACACTGTTCTTCTGACTTCGTAAGCTATGAAACCTCGGTGAAAAATCCCAAATCTGAATTACAGTTCTAATTACTCCAGCTCAAGCAAAGAGTTTCAGCATTGAAAGTTCTATTAGTGCCCGTTTCACACTGAGCGCTATTTGTTGCCAGAGGTCACCGGGCTGCATCCTGATTCACTGTCTCCTTTTCCACAAATGCAGCCGCTTTCCTGGTGCCCTTTCTGTCTGCAAGACTGGAAGAGCTAACTGCTCGGTGATTTAGTGCAAATTTTTCCTGAGCTTCCAGAGCGTAAGAGAGTGCATTTCAGTTTAGGAAAAATGGATCTATTATACATGAAAATTTACAGTTTAGCGGTGTTTTCATTACAAAAGGATTCACTGTGATGTAAAAGTATATTTAAAAATTATTTCTTTCCCTTGATTACTTGATTTTAATTAGTGATATTTTAAATAAGTTATTGATTACTCTCACTTTTAAATGTTTAATATTATTTTCTAACAATTAAAAACATTAAAAGTTAAAGCAGGCATGTGGTTTAAAAAATGTTCGAGCAGTATGGAAGGTTCTACAATGAAAACAAGCTTTCCTTCCAACTCTGACCCCAAATTTCCTAGGATCTCTCCCAGAGGCAGTTTCTACGTGTCCCCACTTTCTTATCTGTGCAGAGATATTTTATGCATTCGCTAGTACATTTGTCTGCAGTTACTCTCTCGGTGTGCAAATGATAGCAACCTATATATGTTGGTCTGCCCCTTAGCTCATTTTTTTTTTTTTTTAGCTTAATAGCTTGGAACCTGTGCCATATTTGAATATATATATCTTCAATATCCTTTATAATGGCAGTATAGTATTTTAGTCCATGGGTATAATTCAGCTAAGTCCCATTACAGATTAATTATAGACCCATCCTATTTATTTTTGTAATAGTGAAAAAGTTACACTGAATATTCTTACATATGTTTTTTTTTTCTCTGTAAAGGATTATTTTGAAAAGGAAATTCTATTAGA
Source organism: Pteropus vampyrus (assembly GCF_000151845.1). Taxonomy (NCBI): domain Eukaryota; kingdom Metazoa; phylum Chordata; class Mammalia; order Chiroptera; family Pteropodidae; genus Pteropus; species Pteropus vampyrus. The sequence continues at coordinate 931,490 of NW_011889165.1, read as the reverse complement.
ATAGATAAGGTTCCTTTGTGAAACCTGTCTGAGGAAAGGAATTTAAAGCTAACATTTAGGGTAGGAGACCACCAATTCAGAATGACCTGAAAAGCAAGATGGATGTGGACACTTAAAATCATGAGAAAATATTTTTTAAGTTCTAAAAATGTGATTTATCTTCTTTGGAGAATAAAATTCTTTTGCAACATAAGATATTCCCATAGTGACCTGTGAACAGCTTCTGAGGGCCGGAGAGGCAGCAACCTTTAATGAGATCTATCTCTTGAAGCAAGTTAAACTTCAATGAATGAAATCACCAAGATTTTACCTCTTCCTTTTAACCCATTTCCCATTTGCCCTGATAATACTCCCTGGCGGCACTTGGGGCTGAAGCGTTTACCCCAAGATAACTTGTGGATTACATTCCTAACCTCACTGCTAAAGTCTGACATGAAATATCACGTTTTTATTATTATTTTTGCATTGCTCTAGTATAATGATAGTCTTTGGAAACAAATGACATCATTCTATTTACAGCATTCTGTTTTTAGAAGTGGTATTTCCATTTACAAAATTTAGTAATTCTCGATTGCTGAAAATGTCAAATCTTAGAAAACATAGCATTCCTATGTGTGATATTAAATGAATGCTGGCAGTGAGCCGTACTTTTTTTCCTAAATGGGAAACGGGTTAAAGAGCATAGAAACCCCAGTTTCATGGCAAATGCCACAATTTCCTACTTATGTAATTAAAAACAACTTCCTTTTGTGCTACTTCCTAATCAAAAAGACAATAAAAACACTTAATATCTCTCTTCTGGACATTCTGGGCATCGACTCTGTTATGTCACTTAGCACCTTGTAGTTCTTTCTAGTCCTATGATTGTGAGTGACGGCTCTGTAACTTGTCATTTACCATCTTGGCACACCACGAGAACCCTAGCACCTCGAGGGGAGCTCTGGTGTGGCCTTCGGAGATAGTGGGGTTCATGAGTTGCAAAAGGAGTCTCTACTCAAAGTACAGTAGAAAGAAGACATTCTTCTTAAGTAATAAGCATAAATAAGTTCTTTCAGAATGGAAAGTTCTCGTAGTCACTTATAATTGTACCCATTTTAAAGAAATACACATTGAGAGAAAAAAACAGTATGCCTAATCACACTGCCTATGCTAGGCTGAAGAACTAACTATACAATTCCCTAACAAGTTTAGCAAATCTCTCACTAAAATGTTATTTACCACCATTAATAGATTCAAATAATAAAGAAATCAGTATACTGTTGAGAATAACAGGATAATTCTACTGTTTTGGGTACATGGACATGTGATTGATGTGATTGTTCATGAAGCTTTAGTAAGTCAGTGGGTAAGTTACAATTTTAAGGCATATTTCTCCACAATCACTTCGGGTATCGGTTACTGTGCTTTTCCATGATCACTTGAGAAGACTGACTAAGGTTCAATCTGATCTGGCTAATTTTAGAGAATGAGTTAGTTGCTTGTTTCACTAGCATATTATTAAAGACTGTATTAATTGCGTTAATGCCATAAACACATTGACTTCAACTTCTCCCTATGTCTCATAATTAAGTTATGTGTCAAAAAAAAGAAGACAAGTTTTTCTGAGTTGAAGAATAAATAATAAAAAACTTGTTCAATCTAATACTGATCACTCCAAAACAAAGTTCATCCAACCCCCTGGATGATCTCTTGAGTAAGTTCTGGCTATATGAGTCAAAACTGCCTGGGCAAATTTGGACCTCAGAGAAGCTGAACAGGACTGCTGTCTGATAGACACGGGAAGCAGGTTTATAAAGATAACAGAGATGGCTCAGAAGTTTCAGTAATGTAACCAGGCATCAGGATATCGAGGGGTAGTGACAAGAATCTTCATTTTGAACAACATTCTCCTGCATTCTAAAGTCACAGAACTCTGGACCCAGAATAGCAGTAGCTGACTTCATAAACATGAAGTGGAAGAAAGACAAAGCTTTGTAAAGCCCAGAAAAGACTCATCACTGACTATATCACTAAAAAAGAAACGTGGACTGTAAGCTCATAAATTTGCAGAGAAAATAGCCCTTAGGAGAGTAACTTGGTGTCCCAAGTTGATTTGGGTAACTCAAAAATAGGCAATGCTTTTGTAGCACATGTTTGGCAGATTCTAGATGCGAGGGCAACTCCTCAACTCCTCCTCCCTGAACAAATCATCCTGAAGTCCTATACATTATATATGAAACAAAACCAATAAACAAAACATACTGAATTTTCTTGCTGGCAACGAGGAGTTTGGGTTTACAGCAAATGTACTTTCCTTCCCTGGCAGCAAACTAAATTACGTACAGATTAAGTTAGGTGGAGGAATAAATTTCATCAAAACCGTGTTGGATAATCTAACTTGGATGTTGAAGTCAATAGCAGCTGCTATGGATATGGTATTAGAGTGTAAAAATCCAAGAGACCAGTGTTCACTTAAAAAAACAGAAAAATAATGAGATAACCACAAAAGACTTCTGCTGCACTCTTTACCTAATGAGTTTCTCTAATAAGCTGTTTAAAACACTTTAGGTTTTAAAAGCACTTTCATATTATGTCTCTGATGCCCTCAACAACCCTGTGAGTAAATACTAGTTTCACTTTGTGGGGAAGGAAGGTAGCTCAAAGTGCTGAAATACATACTTAAGGCGAGCCAGCTAGTAGAGATGGAATCTGGAGTGGAAAAGGGGTTTTTCTCTCCTGGTGGTTTTCTCTCTTTCTGTGATGCCACAACCGTCTCATTAAAGGACTTCACTTAGCACATAGTAGGTATTGATGAATGCTGAACAAATTAACAAATTACCAGTGACGTGTTACATAATCACCAGGAATAGGGATGAAGCAGTTGGGGAGTTACGAGAAAAGAGTATTAATTGGAGGAATATGAAAAGTTATCACTGCTATTAGCAAATAATTTTGGTATTCTCCTTTCATCATGAAATTGAGATAGAGACTTTAAAAAAAACTGTTGTAAGGATACCCACTTCACATTTCCTAAGTAAGAAGAAGAAGGCAATGTTTCTTCTTTGAGAGGAATACAGTTAACTCCCCAGCAGTAATCTTATGGAAGCCATTTTTTGAAACAACATAAGGGTAACTGTATTAAGCACTACTTAATTTATGCAAGAGAACTTCATAATTAAAATGGCAGGCTTGAATCTTTGCTTTAATCATCAGCTAGAGTTTTAGTCCATCTTGAAAGTATAAAAAGGGATTGTGTGGCAATCAATTCCTTTTATTTGTTCTTTCTTTTGTCTTTGTCACTTATGTAGAAATAGAAAACAAATTATAGCTACCCTATAGCTCTCACAAGTCAGAATAAT
>NW_011889165.1:908152-923152 GCF_000151845.1 Pteropus vampyrus | reverse complement strand
TAGTAGAACGAAGATTTTCTGATGGTGTAAGAATTTGGACTATTGTACTACAGTGTGCTGGGTATGATAAAGTACCTTGTCAGGGGCGACTAGATGGCTCAGGGGATTGGTAATGGGATATATAGAGCCTTTCACCCACAGGTCACTGGCTTGAATTTTGTCCAGGTTGGCAGTGACTAAAAGTCATTAACATCTCATGACTGCTTGGTGGCCTATGTGAAATGAGTTTGTTTGTTTGTTTGTTTGTTTGTTTATGTCCATAAATAGTACCTATGGCCAGGGCATCTGGGTACCTCTCTTGCTTTTACAGAAGCATTCCACCAAACCTACCAACCCTTGCTCTGTTTAATAAAGAGATGCCTGGGCACAGGAGAGTAGACTTTTAATTCTTTATGATGTCACCAGTTTACCATTGCTGTTCCTGGTGTTTTTATTTGAAGAGTATATCCTCTGACAATGAGAGGCGTTGACTGGCAGACTGATATTTTTACCAAAGGCATGTGATATATTTTAACAAACCATAAAGAGGAACAGCTTTGAACCCTAGGAGAATTTAAATCTTAATATTTCACGATCAATAGCATATGTGATTTTGTAATTTTCAAAATTTCCAGATTTTTATTACCAACTGATAAAAAAGTGAGAGTGGACAGATGGCATCATCAATACTAATTATGTGAAAGCTTGAGATTTGCATAATTTCTAGAATATTAACCATTAGCTCCTGGCTAAAGACTGACCACAAGGTACATTCCTACCTTTTTCTATTATCTTAGTTCCAAATCATCGTTTCTTCCTTTTGTAAGGCCTCTTAACAATTCTTCTCAAGGTTCACTCACTCACTTCTGGATTAATGAAATGGCCTCTTGAATGGGTTTCTTTGCTTCCAGTCTGCTCTACTCAACACATCCTGCACATTCTTGCAAAAGGATCAGGTACTAAGTCCAGTGAACATAAGTTATCTGTGGACAGGAATCAGCATAATAGCAGGGAGACTATTCTAACAAACAGAGTTGCCTAGGAAGGTCAGAGAATGCCCTCCGCTGGTGGTCTCAGGTAAGGGTTGGATAGCTGTTGTAGATGGACATTGAGGAGCAGCTTGGGGGATTAAAGAGTAGAAAATCTAGGGCCAGGCTGCTTGGATTCAAATCCTAGGTTCTCCATCTAGTAACAATGTGCTTTTTTCCAAGATTTAAAGAAATTGTTCTTCATCTGTAAAATGGGGGAAAATAATGGCACCTTCACAGTTATTTGTGAGAAATGAATGAGGCAGTGAATACCTTAGACTTAGCAGAGTGTCTGACACTTGGTGACCATTTAGTGACTATCAGTAGTTATGCTGTATAAGGGATTCAAGAATCCAGAGGTAACTGTATAATATGACCCTTCAGGGAGGATCCTTCCAAATTCAAAATTTTATTTGTGACAAAATAATGTTTGCATTGGGTCACTGTTCTGTTTAATGAGTTATACTGAGAACTTATCACACCAATCTCAGATGCTTTCCCCTGGCACTCCAGCTCCTCCAAGATCGGCTCCATCCTTAATAAGCATGCATCTTTGCTTCCATGAGGAAGACGGCTCCTTCCTGCCTCCCAAATGCAGCAACTTCATTCTCACTATGCTTCTTGGGATGAGTCTCCAGATGATTGTCTCTACCTCTTTGCTCTTAGGTTGGTTTTAATGCAAGGCATGCAAGTCGTCCCTTCTCATCAAAGCCACCCGCAGTCATTGAGTCTCTCCCTGATTTCTTATACCACTTGCCATTTTATGCCTCCGTCGAGATAGCAGCACTATCGTTCTTTTTTCTCTGTTTGTTGATTGTGTATGAATCTTCTACTGATGATGATCAGTTTTCTAAGGGCAGATGTCATAGCTTCTACCTCCTGTGTTCTCTGCGAGCATCTAGCAAAGTGCTCAAAACAAAAGAAATCGTAGGGCCACAGTCTACTCTGGCGTGGGGTTAGCCTTTTACCATCTCTAATTTTGATTTGGGGTCATTTTGAGAAACAAATTACTTACAATCTGCTCACTTTAAAAATTGAACCATATAGGTAAAACATATAAAAATTATGTATTAACATCATTAATGTTATTAGAGTATTTGCAGTAAGTTATACCTTGAGTAGAAAAGGCTGAGTCAATACATTTTCCAACGCTACAGCATTTTCTGAATTTCAGTTAGTGAAATCAGCCCTGTATAAGTGAAAGGGAAGCAGTTTGGGGGCATCTCCCGTTCAGAATACGCCTATAGAGCCAGAAAGATCAATAGTCAGAGGAACTAATATTCCTGTGAACTTATCACATAGCAGGCATTTTTTAGGCTAATTAACCCCTAAAACCCTTGACAACGTGTACCAAAGTACCTGACAGTCATGTTCCATGTCAAGGCAACTTCCTCCCAAAGCAACTTTCCTGGGCTGTTAATTTCAGGGTTGAAGTTTAAAAACTGAGATAGTTCTGCCAAGATTGTTAACAGCAGTGGCCTATAATATAATCCTCATACACCACAGTGCTCTGATCGTCATCTTCACACTTCTGCACTGTATTAATGACCTGTCTCCCTCACATGACGGTCAGCTCCTGGAAGGCAAGAAACTTCATCTCTGTTTTCCCAGTGCTTCGTATGTCTGACTCATGCCAGACATACACTCAATGGTTACTGAATAGTCTAGACAATCTCTCTTATCAGGTGGGCCTAGATCCTGAATGAGAATTCACTTTGGTTAATAACAACTCGAGAAAAGACCCAAGTTCTTCCCCCTCTCAAGCTAGTATTGTCAACTAACAGAAGTTAGGTGATGTTTCCTGTGGGTTCTAAGAAATCATAATTGTGTTTCATGAGCAGATGTCTCCAGGAGGACACCTCCTGATGAGCTCCACTGTTTGTGCTCTTTTTCCATCTCATGCCTGCCTTGAGAGACTGGTTCTGAAAGGAAGAGCCTGGAGAAGGTACACAGAGCCTGACCCAGTGTTGGCCAGGCAGAGCGGGGACCAAATCCACAAAGACCATTGTGGCTGTGCTCCTGGCTGAAGGGGCATGCAGCTAATGGGAACCAAGAGACTCAAGGCTGAATTTTGCCTAGAATTGACTCAGATGCTACTGTTTACTGTCATATAAAGAGTTTCAAAGTAAGGATGAAAGCAGAGGAATGGATTAAATAGAGAATTTTGGTTCCAAGTGAGAGACTATATATTGTTTAAAAAGATATTTTAGCCCAGTGAAATATGTACATAATGGGATAGCAGGTTTCTCTCTGGACTTCTGGAACCCTTTGGAGTCAATCCCTCTGGTTCAATTCCTACCACAGTCCTATCTCTTTTCTCCATCTAGTTCCTAGGCTTCCCACCTACTCTGACCCTAATCTTGGCTGCTAATCTCACCTGTGTGGTTTGGGGTAAGCCACCTGGAATTTCCATCACTTTTCCCCCATCTGTAAAATAAGGATACCACATCGACCTGCCTCCAAGGGAGAGGGTGTGAATTAACTCCTGTAATTAGTAGTTTCTGTGCTCTGCATACACCAAGGAGGATATGACTGCCAACCATGATCATAGTGGCATGAATATGCTTTGCTTCTAAAGCTATACTCAAGAATAACTGCTTGGCAAAGAGCTGACAACTGAAAGTTGAAAACTTTACACAGAAGCAATATTTCCAGTATTTTCCCCAAGCAATCATGAGTAAATTGCTCACTAGGGGTGGAAATGGTTTCCAGCCAGTTCTGCCTTTTCTGATCTGTGCACCCTGCAAAGCTCAGTCAATGCCAGGTAACTGATCCTTCGTAAGTCTGCTCTTTAGTGCAGAGGAAGAATTCAGAATGGTATAATTTAAACAGGGATAAAATTTCTGTGCAGTGGTATGTATTAAAAGCAAATAACTTGGCTTTGTTCAAGACAAGAGTTATAGAAATAGAATCTATAATTTTTAATTATCCAATGACAAAGAGAACCACATTTTTAAAAAAAATAGAGAACAGGTCATCCATTAACAATTTGTCTTGGGTTTCATTTTAGAAACTCTGAAAATGTACCCCTTATCACCACAGGTAAAGGAAAGCCAAAATTATGACCTAGAAAGCTATATAAAACAACTGTTAAAAATAATGGGGTTAAAACATTGATTTTCTAAACCTTCAATAGAAGACTTAGTAAAAAAAAAAAAAAAATGCTACATATAAACCGAGTGAGCCTATTGTGTATTCTGATAAGACTCGTGCTTCTATTATCGAGCAAACCATTTGCTACCCTGTAAATACCATTATTTTATATAAAAGATGCACTTTTTTGAGTTGCAACCTCTGTGATCTAAATTTTGGAAAGGAAAGTTAGTTTTTGAATGGCATGCAGCACTATGCTGAGATCCAACATCTTCTCTGGGAACAAAAGGGAAGCTGCCCTTCTGTAGCTATGTCAGTCACCAACTCGGATTTTCTCGGGTCAGGGTGTCAAGCCCCAAAGGATGCCTTGCGCTGCAGCTGTGCATTCTGGGAGCTGGCCTGGAAGGGCGGAGCTCAGGTACTGGGCCAGCAGAGCCTGGTGGGAAGAAGAGATTTTACCTTACTTTTTTCAGCTCCCTCAGGCAAGATCCTAGAAATACAAGATTGCTTTGTAAATGTTCTCACTGTACAGAGACAAGCACGCAAAAGCATGAGCATACGCACAAAAAGGTGATAAGTGTGCCTGGGCCTTGCATACCAGAAGAGAACACTGGAAAATATTCCCTTCTCTGGCAGTTCCAAGTGATCTTGTTTAGCTTAGCTGGGTATAAAGGTGACATTTAAGAACAGCCTACTTTCTGCATGAAAAAAATGGTACTGCATCTTTTTTGAGGCAAAAGCAGCATTCTGAGTTTTGCAAGAGAGTCCACATAATAGCACTGGCTTGTTTTTGGAGTATGTGTGTCATCTTCATTCAGGAGTGGCAAAAGGTAATTTCTATTTCATTTCCAAATAACGATGACATAGCTAAGGGAAATAATTTTGCAGATATAATTTTTGGATAAAAGCTGAGTTTATGCCTAACTGATGATCCCTTTGAGTTATGGAAAGATTGGTTTTTGTTAGGCTGCTTTCTGACTATTAGATATTTGCCACATTCATGTGCACATGGGTATTAACAGGAGGCCGGCCAGTTTGGGGTAATCATGAACTTGCCTGGCTCGTTGCTACAGCTCCAGTAGAAAGGCATTTCCTAGTCAATCTATCAGAGGTAACCGTGGTACGTTATCCAATGGATTTATCTTTGCTTATATTGTGTGAATATGGAAAGGAATTCAATGTGTTTACAGTTTGACAAACATTCAACATAAATTATACATTTTATTTTCATTTATTTATTGGGGACTATAGAAAGCAGGAATTTCATTGCATATAAACTGCCATTCAGATGGAAGAATTAGCATTTTCCTGAAAAGGTACACTAATTGTAAAAACAAAATTCACTTCTACCTCAAGTGAGTCACTATGATTTTGTAGTGAGTTTTTAAAAGGCAAAAGTAGAGGGCAGCTCACCCCAGTGACTGTACAGTTTGTATTTTAGACTTCCAGTGCATCCAATATTGTCATCAAGAATATCAAGTGTAATAAATCTCCTGTCATTTGACAACTTGAACGTTGTAGTTACCACACTATTTATATCTGAAAGAACTCAGCCTGATCTTTTAGCATTAGCATGCAGAGCCTTCTCCATGATATTATCTTACCATATAATGACTCCAAAAATCTCACAGAGATTAATGGTGATAACATAATTCCAGAAAGTTGCCACTCTATATGTAGAAATATATTGGCAATAAAAACCAGTCACTGTGTGCCTTTCCTCAGTAGGGGATCTCTCACTTTTCTTTGATTTTTAAAGGCTTCAGATCAATAACTGGAGTGACATTATTAACAGCTCCCTCAACACCTTGGCCAGCACTAATATTAAATCCATTACACCTTCTGTTTGACATTTGCAGTACAGCAGAAAGTGCTGTAGATACAGTCACATTGTCTGGGGACTGGGGTTGGATGTGGGGTTAGTAAGATGGTCTTCCTTGCCTGACTTCTAAATTCATTTCATTGATAGGAAACTTGAACCAATATTAAAAAAAAAAAAATCATAGAACCCTACTCCTTCAACAACCCTATGTTAAATGGTAAATAATTCACCCATAAAAGTACAAGTGTATCTCATATCTGAGCAGTTTTTGAAACAAAATGTTGATCTGATCTTTAGATAAATTTTTATATTCTTTACTGTTATTCCTAAACATTTATTCCTCTAATTATATCACTTGTGAAAATTGTCTAATTTCAGAATTGAGTTCCTATAGAATCAGGAGCTGATCAAATTTACCATAGCACAGAGGCATATGTAGAAAATGCAGATAATTTCCATTCAGGCAAGTACTCAGCTGCTTTAATTTTGTTAACTTTAAAATATTCAGGACATAGAGTAGGTGTAATAGTATAAAGATCATACTACCACAGTGATTATCTTCACCGCCCCCCCATAATAAGCTAGACCTGCCTGAAACTTTAGACAAAACACAATAACCTCATTTTAGACAACAAATGGTTAACCATGCTGCTGTAGTTATTCTTCACCAAAAGTACTGTCTCATACATTTTGCTAAATTGTCTAAATCCTGGTGCAGTATTGATTTCTCCCTCTATGAGCTCGTACCCATTCAATAAGTTGCAAGAACCTCTTGTCCTGGCTGAATTCCCTGCAAAGCAGGATCCAGGTACGTTCCTCCTAACAGTGGTCCTACAGCTGGGAACTGACTGTTAGCTAGTGGGAAACAAACCACTGGAGACAGAAAGGAAATTTTATGTTAAAGTGAGAAACATGACAGAGAAAGTTGCCTGTAAGATTAAGTGGAAAAGCAGGCTACCAGAAGCATGTATGTTATGATCTTATTTTAGCCAAAAAACCAAAAAACTCCCACTCTGTTCCTGTATGTATCTAGGAACAGAAACAATCTAGGAGGATAGATATATAATATATACACACGAATAGTGGGATGTTGGTTTTTATTCTTTGTTTTCTGTATTCTTTTTGATTTTTTTAATGCTTTTTTTATGAGCATGAATTAATTTTATAATTGGAAAAAAACAACTGGAGTAAAACAACAATTTTATGACCTAACTTAAAGAATTTTACTCTCTGCTTTCAAAATAGGGAGATGTTAAAAGTTCCTCCAGAATTTCTTGAAGGAGCTGCTTTTCTGTTTATTAAGCATTTAAAAAAAATGTGGCACCAAAATTTATTAAAAGAAGAGGATAGCACTCATAATTACAGAATCCTTAGATTCTGTAGCACCCAAGATTACAGAATCCTTAGAAGTAATGAAAAGGTATATATAGATCTATGAAAAGAAAACAAGCCATCCGGACATCATGTTCCAGAGGCTCTGTGCTCCTGTAGCCCGCATGACAGGACAGGGCCGTCTCTTCTAAAATGTTTGGGTCGACCCCTAAACTGGCATGTTCGAACTTTGTAATTTTTTAAACAAGGTCACCCATTTATTTTTCTTATGCCTGCCTTAAGATTTCTCCGAAAGGAATATCATATTATTAAACTTTTAATAGATGTGCATACATATAAAATATTTATATGGGTTTGCTGTCCAGTCAACACATATATATATTTTTTTTCTCATTACCTTGAAACTGGTTCAAGACAAGATAGTCACAGGGCCGGCATTTCAAAGAAACAGAATTCCTATTATGGCACAGTATCACTGCCTCTTAGGCCGGTTTAGTCACTTATTTCCTTTTATTATAATGCCAAATGTTATTTAGATTCCAGCCATTTAGTAATGCTACACTGAACACATCAGGGCTTCTGAAAAATTTCATACCTACTAGTCCCTTCATTTTCATAATCACCACATATTGATATCCCTTTTCCAACCAAATTACACTACTGTTTAAAAAAAGAATCTGTTTTACCAGAGTTTAAAAGATTATGATGTAATGAACAACAGTCTTCGAAAATGTTCTTTCGTGTTATTAAGAATTAGGAAATCTTGTTAAAATTCTTTTAGCTTTTAAGAAACATAAGCAGCTTTGGGATGTAGTGCCTGACATGAACTTTTAAGTAATTCCCCTGGAGCAATGATCTGCATTAGTAGAGATATTTAGTTAAAAGGTAGCACCCTACACTGCTTTTCTGTATTTGAACAGTCAATCTAATTGCCTTTTCGAGCCAAAGACTGAAAATAACCCACACGACATACTTTTAAAGCAAAGTAAGTTCTCTAATGGTGAGAGGGACACTCTCCATCAAGGAAGAGAAACCCTTCTCTAGCGATTGTTGCTAAGGAGCCCAAGTTGTTAAAAAATGTAAAAGCAGAGTTTTCAATTTTACTAGTTAAGATGGCTCAAAGAAGGCTGCGAAGGCAGGGGAAAGAAACCCAGGTAAATTTTCAATCGCACTTCAATGTTAAATGACAGAGTAACTTTAAAGGAGATCTGTTATTCTAAAATCCAGAATTTAAGGACTCTCAGCGAGGACTGAGTTCTCACAGTGCACCTAGACTTTTGTGCATACTGGTGCTTCACAGAAGGCATGGGGTTTATCCGAGTTCTTATACTCAATCCTAAACCAGTTTGATTTTGACTCGAGCTTAAGATATCCAAGTAGAACTGGTTTACGGGCCATGGATTTTTTCCCCCCTCTCTATCAAAGTCTCTTCTGAGTGCCAAATCACCCTTAGCGTGTTTGTAGAGACATCAAACTCAATATGACTCAACAGTGTGAACTGGCTGCTGAGAGGATCTAATTCAACCTTAGGATGCATTAACAGAAGTATAGTCGCTTAGACTGAGAAAGGTGACAGTTCTTCTGCTTTGTACTAGTCGGAACACATCTAGAGGGCTGCATTCAGTTCTTAGAACCATATTTTCAAGGATCACCGACAAACTGAAACACAGCCGGGAAGGGCAGTGAGGGTCTTAGGAAAGTGCCATTGAATAATGGTTGTGGAATTAGGGCTGTTTGACCTGGGAAGGAGGGTGGGAGGAAGGGAGGACTTGGTGTACCTGACTTCATATATTTGAGAGGGGAGGATGGAGTAAATGTGAAATGTGGTCCCAGAGGGCAGAGCTTGGATCAGAGCAGGGAATTTAAGGCAAAGAAGACTCTGGCTCCGACTTAGGGATAACTTTGTATTAGAACTGCTCAACAATGGAGTGGGAAGCCCGTACATTAGCTTCCTATCAGGAGCAAGTTCCAGCAGAGACTTGCTTATCTGTTGGTTTTGCTCTAAAGAGATGGCTGCATAGGTTGGATAAAAGGATTGTTGAAGATCCTTCTTAACTTGAGAGTTTGTGATTCAGGGAAACAAAGCCCACTTTTCCAAGGCCTTGGTTCATACAAAGGTTTATAAACTTGAATTCTTACACTGCGTGTTTAAAAGTCATGAGCAGCGCAGGTTCCCCAATCCAACTCCGGAATGAAAAGAGAAGAAAACTATTTTCATGTGCTGCTTCTCAAATATGCCCAGAGGTGAACATCTAATTAGTAAGAAGGCAGTTCCAGCAATCTCACTGACATATCTATTCGGTAAAGTCAGTGAGCTAGGGTATTAGAATATGTGACCCTCCTTCCCCAACAAAATTTTCATTTTTATATGGTAAAGGTTAGTCTTAAATATTCTTTTCTCATGCATGGGGCTCACTGGAGAAGGATGTTCATCAATGCTACAGGATAATGCCCTACAAGCTGCAGCTAACTTAAATGAGGAAACACAGATTGATTCTAGATGGAGTATTTCCAAAAGAGACAAATATGTTTTCCCTTCTGTGTGAGCAAACACACCGTGATTATTTCTAAGCAGGTCAAATTAAAGTATTTTCTTAGAAGTATGTAGAATTATTTTAATGGTAATCTGTAGGTAGGTTTTTCCATTTTTCTTTCTATAAAATGCGTTTGTGGTATGAATCCGTTTTCAAACAACATATCAGGTAAAGTATAAGCATTTTAAAGTGCAAAAATAATTTCCTAAGTAAGCAAATAAAACTTTGCACTTCAAATCAGGCCTTGATTCATTAAAAATCTTAAACTTCTCATGAGAAAAATTAACATTTAAACCACTGCTGCTTGGCCAAGCACTCCACCACACAAGAATATGAAATATCTCCTCTAAAAAAGTACAAAAAGGACAAAACCACAAATGTGGAACTTCAATTAATTTAAAGCCCCAATCAGCAAAGAATAAATCCTTCGCAGATCTAATTACCAGCGCTCTCGGAAGACCCAGGCCGACCAGCCAATCTTCCCCGTGTTTGAACAGCTTGATGAACTAGGGGACTGATGGATATCAAGTCATTTTGTTTAATTTATAAATGGATTTTCCCCTAATACTTAAATTATCATCAGTACAACACAATGAAAATGGGAACATTCTGAATGCAAAGTCTATAAGAGTCCTGGAAGGAATCCCAATGAGGAATGTCACCTCTGTTCATTCCTCTATACAATTGATCTAATTAAATACTGAGGGTGGAAAGGCAGTTTAAAATGTAGCCATTTCTGTTTTCTTTTTAGCCTTAATTTATCTGTTCACATCTTCCAAGTACTTTCTGATGCTTAAAAAAGAAACCGAGATTTCTATAAGTCCCTAATACTTTTAATTCTCCACGAGCCAATATTCAAAAAGTCTCTGCGATAGATTTTGCTGAATAATAAACAAATGCATTACATTTAGCCACGGTGACAATAAAAGGAAGAGGGCTTTCCGAACCTGAGCCTTTTCCCTCCAGTAATTTGACAGAGAAACTAAAGGAACTCGTGCCTTCCACATGTATTGTTCAACTGAAATTAGATCTCTGGATTATACTTATTAAAATGTCTCCTTATTTTCAAATCTCTTCCTTATTTAATTACTGCGCAGGACAGAAAGCTGCATGGAATTGTTAAATACCATTAGACCTATTTATAGTCTCTTCACACTGGCAACTTGAGTGCAATCATTGGCAAAGGTCCTGTCTACCAACCCACACGTTGGGACTGCAATTCCCACCTGGCTCAGGGGTCTCCGACTGGGAGGAGGAAGATGCTGAGCTGGCTCCGTCCTCAGTGGTGCCCTGTGAGAGGAGACCCCGCCCAGGCGGAAGCTTCATGCCCAGCTGCTCTGCCATCTCCACGTGGTCCCCGGGGTGGACATAGTCAAAGACGCTACTGCCTGTCAGCTCCACCTAGAGGGGGGAAGAGAAAGAGTGAGAAAGAAAGGTGTCACAAGCTTTCCATTTTCAAATTCAGCTCCACTGTGATTCAGAGTCTGAGCAGGAAAGGAAATAAATGCAGCCTCCAGACACAATCTTGGTTCTAAGTCTTTATCCTCAAATGCCTAAGGAGTCTTGAAAATGAAAGAGAAAGATTTTTTTTCACATGTATTTATTTAGCAATTGTTTAGGCCAGTCCTTTTCTCATACACTGTTATTTTCATAAAGCCAAAACATTCTGTGATATGTGGATGAGTCTGCCTCGAGTTTAGCTGTTTTATCCTCCACATCATCAAATGCTGGCCTGCATGTTTGGTGTCAACCAGATGATTGACTGAATTCTACACTTTTCTCATTGAGAAGTTTGGGCTTTGTATAAAAGTAGCCAGAGACAGCAGATGAGTATTTTGCTTAAAGTACACAGATTTCCAAGATGCATATTTATACATATCAGCTTATTTTTATGTAAATTTAAATGGGAGAAGTGCTGCTTACAAATATATGCAAAGGCATAATGTTTTCATTAAATATTACTCATTAGCTCTGTAATCATATGGAGAATTTTCCATGCAAAAGAGGTCAGCTGGGGTCTGAAGCAGCCATTTTTTTTCTGCTAGTATCAGCTTGTTTTGCCTCCAACCTAATAAAATTCATGGTACAAATCTCCTTGAGGGCTTTAAAAAATGTTTTATTTTGTATACTCTTTGTATTAGGCTGACTTAAAGGTAGAGAATGAATATGAAATATGAGAAGAGGGTCAGCTTGAAATGGAGGCACTGCCTATTTCGATGCTGTCAAGCACGGCCCCTGTCTGGGTCCCGTGCTCTCTATGAGGGCAGGAGTTGCTGGTAAGGATCGGCCTTACTTCTGATGCTATAACTCTTAACTCCTTCCCAGAATAGCAATAATGCTCCTAAAAGAGTGTAGTTGGATTACAGGTACTGCGACAGGGAGAGATGTGGCAACAGAATAAGAAAAAGCTCTTTCCTGGGTCACTAATGGGTTTCCCAGTCCTCTGGAATTTAACGGTCTCAAGCCGGCTATGGGGTGCCACAGAAACTGCCAGAAGTTCAGTTTATCACAAGTTTTTAAAAACCCCTTCCTAACACACCTGTCTTTCCTGTGTAACTTGCAGTGTCCCTCCAAATTCCACCTGAATGCCTACACTCTTTCTCCTGCCAAGAAGGCAGGCTGGTGGTGGGTGAACTGTCACAGAGAGCATCATACCCAGAGTAATTATTATCCCCAGAACTCCAGTCCCAGTAAAATGATCGCATCTACTCCCGACACCATTTGATTAAAATCTTAACAGGCTACACATCTTCAACATCTATCAATTAACAGAGGTATAGCCAGAAAAATGGGAGGCTAAATTCAGTTTGGCTAATAGCTATTCCTGAAAAAGGCTCGCATAACTTTTACCGAAAATGAGGTACTTTCTCTCTGCTATTAAATTACACTCTCCTACTGTATTACCCGACTACCGACTCTATCATTTTACAATAACTATTTTCTCCATTTGATATTGTTACAGAGCGTAAATCAGAATTCATAAGTGATCAGTTCCGACCCTCTGGGAGGGAGGGATTACATGGAAATAATCCCTTTAATGTGCTCCTTGCCTCTAAGCATTTCACACAGCAGTAAATGGGTAAGCTGACTTTGAGCAATTAAGAAATTAAATGAAACTAATAAAATGTGTGTTTTAATATTTCTTGATGGTTATTTTGTTTGGGGATTAGTGCATATGAGGAAGTCACTCTCATTTTGCATGGAGTCCAAGTGCAGCACTTTAATAAATATTTCTGTCACTTTTCTCAAACTCCGAGTCTTTCTTTAATACTGAAATGTGCCTTTTGGCACAGAGCACAGATTGTGATAAGATGACAACACAGGTGGGAGATACAATAGACTTTTAGGGGTGCTGGTTATTGAATATTCATGTAAAACAGTCTTACGGAGAGGCAGAGTAGGTCTCTAGCTCTGTAGCCTAATTTGCTTGGATGCGTAGGCATTTCTCTTCTACAAAGTAATGTCCGGAGGATAGCACATCTAAAGTAAGACTGAGTCACAATGTGCCATGTCATATTTTGGCATAGTGACAATTTTCTCCTCTGGTGACCTCAAGGGATCCTGAACTAAGATACTCTTAAGCTGAATATTGTATGGGAAGGTTGGCACTGAGAATTTGACCCTATCATAGTCATCATGTATGTATTGTAGTCAAGGTCACATGGTGCAGGGAAAAGCACAAAATAACTGGAGTCATAACCTGACTTGGGGATCAGACACTTTTCCTCCTCTGCTGTGTGACTGTGGACAGTGTAACCTCTACGGGCTTCAGTAGCCTCTTCTGAAAGAGGGTAGAGTTGCTGCTCTGCAAGACTCTGAGACAGGGGGCACCACTCTATGTGGATGGCGCCCCCTTGAGTGCCACTCCATTGGAATGGTGCAAGGCAGCAGCCTGAGAGCTGGGATGAAAACAAAATTTGCTTTGCCTGCCTCACAGCCTAATTTTGAAAATCCAATAAGACCATGCATGAGAAATCACTTTGTGAGAAATAAGCACTACAACATGCCTGCTGTTGTCACTGCTGTTTGGTGGATGACACACAGACATGTATGTGCCTGTGTAACTTTGGCGAGGAGTTCTTAGGGTTTGTGTGGTCACTTTGGGACATCACTTTAATCAGCAGGGAGTGCAGCAGAGGTGATGCATGCTTAGAGCTTCAGCTACAACAATAACAATATTAGCAGCTACCTACTACCATGTATACGTACTTTTCATACTCTTCTTTGATTAATCCTCAAAAGAGTCTTTTGAACTGGTATAATCATCCTGATTTTACATCATCACATCTTACATTTATCACTTTCTACATTTCTCATGCTTTTTTCACTTCACTTGTTTCAATTTTAGAGCTAGCAAAGACCTTTAAAACCATCCATTAATACCTCCTTATTTAATAGGTGAAAACTTTATAGTTCTGAGAAGTTTCAGGGCTTATTCAAGTTTACCTAGATATTTAGTGGTGGAAGCAGGATTGTAAGCTCACTGGCTAATGCTCAGTTCACTACTTTTCTCACTAAACCCTTGTCTGATTTGTTTCTTTGGTTTAGTATACCTGCTTTAGTACCTACTTTTGTCCCAAGAGCACAATGGTAAAGCATCCTTAGCCCAAGGAGTTGCCAGGCCACCTGCCCTCAGCCTTCTTCCTCCATGGTGCTCATTGTTCTCCCCTGAATAAAAGTGAAGCTAAAGGATAGAGGAGCTCAGGCTTCTGGTCAAGATGGCAACGTAGGTAAATGTTGTTCTCACCTCCTCCCATGACCTCATCAAAATGACAATAAATTATAGAACAGCCATCATTGAGAACCACCTGAAGACTAGCTGAACAGAAGTCCTATAACTAAGGATATAAGGAAGCCACACTGAGACTGGTTGTAGGGGTGGAGACACAGAATGGGCCAGTCCCACACTAACAGTGTGGCGATGAAGAATCGGGACGGATGTCTTGGCTGTGGAGGTCTTCTCTAAGGAGCAAGGGGTTCCAGCCCCACATCAGGCTCCCCAGCCCAGGGAAGTGCTGGGAAGAAGAGTACCATAGCATCTGGCTGTGAAAATCAGCAGGGATTGCATCCCAGTGAGACAGAGGGCTGCTGGAGTACCTAGCATCCCTCTTAAAGGGCCCATGCAAGGACTTTACTTGCTCACAAACTCACTCACTCTAGGCTCTAGTGCAGGGGCAGCAGCTCAAAAAGTGCCAGGGACATATAGGAAGTA
>NW_011889165.1:907506-908102 GCF_000151845.1 Pteropus vampyrus | reverse complement strand
CCCATGCAAGGACTTTACTTGCTCACAAACTCACTCACTCTAGGCTCTAGTGCAGGGGCAGCAGCTCAAAAAGTGCCAGGGACATATAGGAAGTAACCAAATTGACTAACTTCGGGGCAAGAACTGGGGGGGTGGGAGGGAAGAGCAAGGGCTGGAGCAACTTTCTGAAATTGGGAGTGCTGGCAGGTGTCACTGAACCTTTGTTGAGTCCTCCTCCCACTCAGCCAACCTGGCACAGGCAGACACAAAATCTGTGCTCTCTATTGACCTGGCTAACAGTGTTCACCCCATCCTGGTGATTCCCCGTGACCTGACCCCACCCAATTTGTGCGCCCCCTGAACCACTTCCAGTGGCTTTTCCACACAGAGGCTTGCCTAGATTTACATTGTGGACTTTCCTAAAATTTCTCAAAGGTCCACATACCCCAAACAAGCAGTGGCTGGCCTCGGAATATTCTGTACTCTTGCTAAGTAGCCCCAATCCTGGCACAAGTAGTGAACGGTCTCAACTTGCATTGTAACAGCCATCAGGTAGCCCCAAGTCTGGCATAAGAGGGGGCCAATCTTGGTTCAGAATGTAGCTTCAACTAAATGGT
>NW_011889165.1:904894-907456 GCF_000151845.1 Pteropus vampyrus | reverse complement strand
GGTCTCAACTTGCATTGTAACAGCCATCAGGTAGCCCCAAGTCTGGCATAAGAGGGGGCCAATCTTGGTTCAGAATGTAGCTTCAACTAAATGGTCACAAGTGGCACAAGCGGCAGCTGGCCTCAGCTCACATCCTGGTGCCCACCAAAGGGTCTCAAGCCTGGCACTCATAGCAGTCAGCTTCAGTTCATATCATTGCCTCTTCCAAGTGCCTGTAAGCCCAGCACAAGTGGCAACCAACTGAAGATCACTTTGTAACTCCTACTAATTGGACACATGGTAGTAGAAATGGGCCCACACCAGAGCCCATTCGAGAGGCTCCAGAATCAACACACCTGGTAACCAGCTTCAGACCACACTAGAGCACCGACCAACCACCTGCAGAAATGACATAACTATAAGACGAACTCAGCTGGCACCAGAGCCCTGCTAAAGTGACTCCTGCCCCAGGGGATCATTCCCACACAACTCATATGGTATAGTCATAGCCAGCTCTTATAGC
Organism: Pteropus vampyrus; assembly: GCF_000151845.1. Taxonomy (NCBI): domain Eukaryota; kingdom Metazoa; phylum Chordata; class Mammalia; order Chiroptera; family Pteropodidae; genus Pteropus; species Pteropus vampyrus. Next base: position 906,954 of record NW_011889165.1, on the reverse strand, counting down.
CAGTCGGCCTGATGGTCAGTCTCACTCACTGACACGCCAATAGCAATCAAGGCTCAATTACAACAGGAAGGCACACACAACTCACACCTGGAGCGCCTGCTTCAGGTGACCAGGGAGACTGTCCCCAGATACCTGCCATATAAGTCCACTCTGCCAAGACTGAGAGACAGAGCAGATCTACCTAATACATAGGAACAAACACCAGGAGGCAGCCAAAATGAAGAAGCAAAGAAACATGTCCCAAATGAAAGAACAGGATAAAACTCCAGAAAAAGAACTAAACAAAATGAAGATAAGCAACCTACTAGATACAGAGATCAAAACACTAGTTATGAAAATGTTCGATGAACTTAGGGGAAGAACAGATGAACTCAGAACTTCAACAAAGAGAGAGAAACCATAAAAAAGGAAGTCAGAAATAAAAAATACAATAACTCAAATGAAGGATGCATAAGATAGAATCAACGGTAGATGATATAAAACAGAGAATCGAATCAGCAATTTGGAAGACAAAATAGTGGAAAACACCCAATTGGAACAGAAAAATAGAAAAATAAAAAAATATATGAAGATAGTTTAAAGAACCTCTGGGACAACATCAGGCATAACAACATTCATGTCATAGGCATACTGGAAGGAGAAGAGAGAGAACAAGGGATTGAAAAACTATTTGTAGAAACAATGATGAAAAACTTCCCTAACCTGGAGAAGGAAATAGACATACAAGTTCAGAAACACAGAGTCTCGAATAAGATGAAGTCAAAGAGGTCTACATCAAGACACATCCTGATTAAAATGCCAAAGGTTAAAGGCAAAGAAAGAACATTAAAAGCAGCAAGAGAAAAGTAGTTATCTACAAGGGAGCTCCCATAAGACTGTAAGCTGATTTCTCAACAGAAACTTTGCAGGCCAGAGGGAATGGTATAAAATATTCAAAGTGATGAAAAACAAGGACCTATAACCAAGATTACTTTACCCAGCAAAGTTATCATTTAGAAGTGAAGGACAGACAAAGAGCTTACCAGACAAGAAAAGGCTAAAAGAGTTCATCACCACCAAACCAGTATTACAAGAAATGTTAAAGGGCTTCTTTAAGAAGAAGGGAAAAAATTTAAAAAAAATGAATAATAAAATGGCAACAACTATATACCTATCAAAAATTACTTTAAATGGATTAAATGCTCCGATCAAAAGACATAGGGTGGCTGAATGGATAATGAAACGAGACCCTTACATATGCTGCTTATCAGAAACCCACTACAGATCAAAAGACACACACACAGACTGAAAGTAAAGGGATGGAAAAAGCTATTTCATGGAAATGGAATAAAAAGCTTGGGTAGCAATATTATATCACATAAAATAGAATTTAAAACAAAGGCTGTAACTAGAGACAAAAAAGGGCATTTCATAATGATAAAGGGATCAATCCAGCATGAGAATATAACTCTTGTAAACATATACACACCTAAGGTAGGAGCACCTAAACATACAAAGCAAATATTGATGGACATGAAAGGAGATAGAAGGGAGAGATCAACAGTAATATGGTCATAGTAAGGGACTTTAACACCCCATTGACATCAATGGATAGATCATCCAGACAGAAAATTAACAAAGAAACAGTAGACTTAAATGATACATTAGACCAGTTGGATTTAATTTATATTTTTAAAACATTTCACTCCAAAGTAGCAGCATATGCATTCTTTTCAAGCACACATGGAGCATTTTCCAGGATAGACCACAAGTTACATACCGCAAAACAAGTCTCAATAAATTTAAGATAGAAATCATATCCAGCATCTCCAATCACAATGGTATGAAACTAGAAATCAATTATAAGAAGAATATAAAAAATGCACAAACACATGAAGGCTAAATAACATGTTACTAAACAATGAATGGGTTAAACAACAAGATCAAGGAAGAAATCAAAAGATACCTTTAGATAAACGAAAATGAAAACACAACAACCCCAAATCTATGGGGCACAGCAAAAGCAGTCCTATGAGGGAAACTTATAGCAATACAGTCCTACCTCAAGAAACAAGAAAAAC
>NW_011889165.1:896453-903054 GCF_000151845.1 Pteropus vampyrus | reverse complement strand
CCAGTAAACTCTTTGATGTTCTTAGTAATATATTTATTTTTTGGATATGTCTCCTTGGGCATGCGAAACAAAAGAAAAAATAAACAAATGGGACTACATTAAACTAAAAAGTTTTTGCATGGTGAAGGAAATCATCAACAGAAGGAAAAGACAACCTACCAAATGGGGGAAGGTATTTGCCAATGAAACGTCTCATGAAAGGTTAACATCCAAAATATATGAAGAGCTCATACAACTTAACACAAAAAACAAACAAACAAAAAACAAGCAATATAATTTAAAAATGGGCAGAGGACCTGAATAGACATTTCTCCAAAGAAGACATACAGATGGCCAAGAGACATATGAAAAGATGCTCAATGTCACTAATCGTCAGTAAAATGCAAATTAAAACCACAAAGAGATACTCCTTCATACATGTCAGAATCAACAAACGAGTATTGGTGAGGATATGGAGAAAAGGGAACCCTCAGATATTGTTGGTGGGATTGCAAATTGGTGTAGCCACTATGGAAAACAGTATGGAGATTACTCAAAAAATTTAAAGCAGAACTACCTGCGACCCAGCAATTCCACTTCTGGGTATTTATCCGAAGAAATCCAAAACACTAATTCGAAAAAATATATGCACCCCTATGCTTATTGCAGCATTATTTACAATAGCGAAGGTATGGAAGACACTAAGTGTCCACTGATAGACGAATGGATAAAGATGTAGTGGTATGTATGTACAATGGAATATTACTCAGCAATAAAAAGAATGAAATCCTGCTATTGGTGACAACATTGGGGGACCTAGAGGGTATCATACTAAGTGAAATAAGTCAGACAAAGACAAATATCTTATGATTTCACTTATATGTGGAATCTAGAAAGCAAATGAATAAAACAGAAACAAACTCATAGTTACAGAGAACAAACTGGTGGTTGCCAGATGGGAGGGAATTGGGGAGCTGGGTGAAAAATGAGAAGAGATTAAGAAGTACAAATTGGTAGTTATAAAGTAGACATGAGGATATAAGTTCGGCATAGGGATTATAGTCAATAATATTGTAATAACTACGTATGGTGTCAGATACATACTAGACTTAGGGTGATTGCTTCATAAGGTATAAATGTCTTATCGCTATTATACACTTGAAACTGACATTATATGCAAACTATAATCAAAAAATTAAAAACAAAACCAAAAACCAAAAAAAAAATGACAGAGAGGCTCAGAGGTCGCTGCTCAGACTGTCTGACTGCAAATGCACTACTTAAGAGGTAGTAGGTTGAGGCAAGCAGGATTTGAACCAAATATTGGCCTTTTCTAGTATTGGCCTTTTCCAGGTTCTTCTTTTTCTTATGAAGATTGACTAGGTAAGACAGACTTCGAACTCACCTGCCACTAAATTTTGTGCCTCAGAATAGACTGCAGTAACCAAGACTAGGGACTTTTTTTTAGCTGGTGAGCAGACATTACTTACTTCATGCCAGCTTAAAGCAGGAAAACCAAAGGGGGTGCCAAACCAATAGTCGTAGAGTTGAGTAGGTAGCCTCAAATCTCCAGTAACCAACTCTTCCAAAACTTTCACCCACTGAGAACTTGGACTAGGGTCTTGTACATAGTCAGTGTACCATAAATGTTTGCTGAATGAATAAAATATGGATATTTGGGCCTGAAAAAAATCTGCTTTATCTGTGCTTGTTTTCAAAAAGTTTAGATTTGTTCTTTTATTTATTTATTTATGACAACATTACTATAAGATTATTTACTCTGTGAAATTAGTTACAATATAGTACCATAATATATTCATTCTCAGTAAGTATTTGCCGTAGGCATTAAGACCTATACCTTTTTCTACAGAAACCAACTGGTGTAGCCATTATGGAAAACAGTGTGGAGAGTTTAATCGAGGATAGAAATATATAAAGATAGGAAAGAGCAGCTTTTAAAAACCTCCTTAAGATAATATGGCCATTTTCTTAATGACTATTTCCCTCTCAACCTATGATAGAACTGTGGTTATTAGTTAGTTCGCTAGTTCATTATCTGAATTCTCACACAGTTTCATAAAAATTGTTATTTCTAAACAATCCCTTCAAATCACCAACAGTAGAAATTTAGAGATATTTCATTTTATATAGATTCTTTGTCCCATCTTCAACCTTTAATTACGATCTACCTGATGGAAAGTCTAGCTCTGCGCCCCCCTCTGCCTGCCAATATTGTGTTCTTTCGGTTAGCGCGAATTGCTTTATAAGACAAATGTGTATGAGAACTTCTCTGTTTTATAGTAAACTCAATCACTGTATATGGTGCTACAAACAAATAAACACGTTCTGTTTTTTTAAACTCAAGAAATAGACCCCTACGACTTTGAATTGTTTCCCCATTACAAGGAAAAGTAAGCACGGCTGTTTCCAAGCTTGTTCACTTGGTCCATTTTACTCCAGCTGAGAAATCTGAGAGAGAAACTCCTCTTTCACTTTGTCTAGCGTATCAGAAAATGGCTGAGGTTGAATTAGGGACAAGAGATAAGCAATGAGTCACAAGCATTTTTGTTCCGAATCCTTTCTCCCTGCCTTTCTGAAGTCGTGCTACCATAGAGTCCTTCAGGACAAACCATAGCCACTAGTGCCATCCTGCATAGTCAGGCTGTATACCACATGGCCTTCCTCAAATTTATTTCACTTTCTCTTAGCTCGCATGTAATTTGCACACTAGGCACAGTTGATGTGGTAACTCTGAAGTTTCCTAGAAAAAAATGTAAATATATTATACAGTGGTTTGAGTTGACTTTTTCATGTCGGGTCATTGTACCCTGCTGGTAGATAGGATGGGACACTAATTTGTCTTTTCATACATCAAGCAAGCATGTCAATAGCCTTTGCTTGGCCTCCTGGTGTGAGCAAATACTTTTTAAGTACAGCCATGTACTAACAGTGCAAATCATTGAATTCAGTGCTCCTTTGATTGAAGGGGCTTTGTATAAATGAGGAACAGGCAGCAAATTGCTAGTCGTCTCCATATTGCAATATCTTAAGAGGATGCCTTTTAACGAAAGATTATAAAAACTTTTGTTTCTTCAAAAACATTTCAGTTTTAAGAATGATAGAAAGTTCATTTTTATCACATAAAAAAGGCCATTCAAAACCTGCTATTAAAAGTAAAATTTCCTAAACCTTTTGTAAGATGCTGGGTTTTCGAAAAATTTCTTGAAGGCATTGAGATTACTGAGAGGATTGGAGGTGCTATCGGTTTAGCCCTTTTTCAGGAGTCCTTTTGCAGCCAGGCCCTACTCCCACAGGGGATGACACAATATTTGGATAGAAGGTCACGCCTGAGAAAGGAGTATGTTAGTGGCAAGTAGTTTGGAAACCTAACTCCCACGTTAGTCTTTTAGATCTACCATGAGACCTTGACATTCTGGTTAGAAAATCCTGACCCAGGATAAGATGGAAATTCTATCTCACGATGGCAGGTTATGATTTGTATTTTTTTTTTGTGGGGGGGTCACATTTACATTATTGAGGGATAATATGATAAAAGAATAAAATATAATAAGATGTGATACCTTGATTAGCATAGATTTTCTTTGGATTTACTGGTATCTTAATGCCATCTTCATAACTTCCTACATATTGCAGAACTCTCCTGAATATTTATGAACTGTTTTGACAGAAACTTGATGTTCTTTACTGCTCTGTATCATTCTATGTATTTGCTGACTTATCTGAAGAAAAACGCATAAAAGCATTGGGTCTGTTACAGGAATACGTGTATAAATTAGTAGAACAAGAAGAAAGAAAGGTTCTATATCAGAGCGATGAGGCAGAATGAAAAATCCTTCCAATGTCATCAAATAAGAAAATGAATCCACTCCCTTCTGACAGATATGTTAACAGAACCTTCCCTTAGAAAAATTTGAGCTAAAAGATACCATATTGTGTATTTGTTTTATCTTCAGAAATAAACATTTCAACTCCTTTGGGAATCAGCGAGGATATGTACTTATTTTATTTTTTTAATTTACTTCTCTGTAACCCCTGGAATGCCTGATTTGAGTATCCAAACAGAATGCTGCACAACTAGTTTTGAACTTTGATTAAGAAGTGTCAGAAGATAATTCCAGTGGATTTCTCAGTTCTAAGAGAGGAAAAAGGAAAAGGCAGACTGTTGGAGTAATGGAACAAAAGAGGAAATAATGAACCAATGGCAGATACTGATTCAAATTTAAGCATAATTATTAGGAACGACATACCTGCCTTTATGACTATCATTGCCAATAGTTGAACTGATCAATCAATAATCAACACTAATTGCTAAATATTCAAAAGGGTTAAATGAGTCATGACAATGACTGAGATTGAAATACGTCTAGAACTAGTCTCTGTATAAAACAGATCCAGACTTTGACATCTCTCCCATTTTTTCCTGCTTAAGAAATGAAGTATATGCTGTATTTCATTTTCTGTTGTACTCACGGTTCAGGTGGTTATCTCCCCACATCATGGAAGCAGTGGTTTTAGAATAGTTTCGATATGTCAATATCCTTTTCTTTTCATTAAGAGATACTGGTTAAAAGAAGAACCTAGACAATGCTGTAATACTGAGGGGCATTACACCACAGGTATGAGCCCAGGAATTTGTGAAAGTGACTAAATCAAGAAATTTTAAAACTTTGCTTTACTAGGTTCCTATACTTTTGAAGTTTTAAACTATAGGGCAAGAAAGACCAACTTTTTACTATTTCTCACAGTACTGGAAAGGAAAAAAAGATGCAATTGGAGGTTACATCACAGTGAAACGTGAAATGATGCCAAGAAAGAAGCATTAACAATCTTAAAACTAACCGAAGTCAATCTCTCTTCTCTGAAGATCAAATAAATAGTATGGTGTCATTTTCAAAGCTTCTTCATTACCTTGGTGGGAAGGAGACAAATCAACATAAAATACTTGATACTGGCATAGTTAATCCATTATCCTCAACTTTTTCATGGTTCAATATTTGTCATTTAAATTTGGAAACACATTGAGATGCATGTTACGCATAGCCAGACTTTGGTATCAATATATCTCAATTTTTGTTTTTGTTATTCTCATGGTGAATTGTGTCCTCTTCCTTTTGGTCATGTGACCAAGAAAAAGTAGAAAATACTTGTACATTAAGATTAAAATTTAAATCTTTCCCTGATTCTGAATAGCCCTTTTATTTTAAAGAAAAGTAAATGCATAAGGAAAACAATAGTACTATGGGGTTGGCTTTTCTATTTTTTTTAAAGTTACCAGGGCATTTTATTTTGTTCTAGTCACAGTGGAACGATATGGTTTGCATGACTAAAACTTTGGATATGTTTAATGCACACAAATAACATTACCGCACACAAATAATACATAATAAAATGCACACAAATAAATTAATTATTCCTGGTTGATTGTTTTTAAAAGGGGCTACTCTTTGATGGAAGATTAACATCAGCCCTCACCAGGAGCTACGCCACAACGATGTTAAGAGGGAAACAAAAAAATAACAAAACCAGGAAGGTTTAACAAAGATAATTAGGCTGTATACCTCAGATCTTTATGGTTAAGAGAAAGCAAAATGAAAGGCAGATCCTGCTCAACTGATAACTTAGTTCCTCAGATTAGAGCATTACTGTCAATGCCATAGCTGCTATATTTGAAACACCTGGCTCTCCTACTCCATGTCATTGTGAGGGGTCTTGAAAAATCCCACCCAAGATAATCATGAAGTGCACAAAAATATTTTAGCCATTGTAGAAAACGGGTGGTCATCTTATGTCAAGAAGTTAATTTGGGAGTTAATAACCCAATGAAGAGAATAAGGAGGAAAAAATTCTCTGTGTTGTGGTCAATTACTGATGCTTTCAGGACCTTCCCTGTTGATATGTTTTAGCTCATCACGGGAACTTCCTGAATGCCATGTGGCACCATGGGTCTAGTGTATAAATTTATTCCTAGTGAATTGCTATAATAAATAGGTCTAATTCACATCTATTTTATTTTGGCTTTTGTAACTACCAAATATGGTAGTGTTTGACGTTATTTTTTATGAAGCAAGTCAATATCTTGAGCACTCTCTAGGTGCTATTTTAAAAGAATAAGTTAAATTCACAACTGTTTAACAACAGACTGTGAGTTAGTCTTGTTAGAACTGGGAATGTAAATAGAACTGGCAAGTAGAGAAAATGAGTCCAAAGAAATGAGTCATTCCAGAGGCTAAAAGCAGCACGGTGTTTCTTAAGATATCTGGTGTTGGGTGAGGGGAGCAAACCCTTTTGGGAATCTGATAAATTCTATGTTCTGTCTCACCAGAAAAATGCTCTGATAACATGCATATAATCTGGCATTTTATTTCAGGGGTTTCATACACATCTGCACTTTATCCATGAATATTCTCTAGAGCTGTGCTGTCCAATGTGGTAACCACATGTGCCTACTGAGCACTAGGAATGTGGCTAATCTGAATTAGAACATGCTGTAAGTGTAAAAATAGCACCAGGTTTCAGACTTGGTACAAAAATTAAAAGAATGCAAAGTATTTTATTTTATATTGTCTACATGTTAAAATAATATTTTGGATGTTAGAATCAA
>NW_011889165.1:882802-896403 GCF_000151845.1 Pteropus vampyrus | reverse complement strand
AAGAATAAGTTAAATTCACAACTGTTTAACAACAGACTGTGAGTTAGTCTTGTTAGAACTGGGAATGTAAATAGAACTGGCAAGTAGAGAAAATGAGTCCAAAGAAATGAGTCATTCCAGAGGCTAAAAGCAGCACGGTGTTTCTTAAGATATCTGGTGTTGGGTGAGGGGAGCAAACCCTTTTGGGAATCTGATAAATTCTAAGTTCTGTCTCACCAGAAAAATGCTCTGATAACATGCATATAATCTGGCATTTTATTTCAGGGGTTTCATACACATTTGCACTTTATCCATGAATATTCTCTAGAGCTGTGCTGTCCAATGTGGTAACCACATGTGCCTACTGAGCACTAGGAATGTGGCTAATCTGAATTAGAACATGCTGTAAGTGTAAAAATAGCACCAGGTTTCAGACTTGGTACAAAAATTAAAAGAATGCAAAGTATTTTATTTTATATTGTCTACATGTTAAAATAATATTTTGGATGTTAGAATCAATGAAATGTATTATTATATTACTCAAATAAATCTCACTTGTTGGTTTTAACTTTCTCAAATGTGGCTAATGGAAAACTTAAAGTTACGCATGTGGCTGGCTATATATTTCTATTGGATTGTGCTGCTGTAGAACCGCTGGAGTAGAGGAACATGAGGTATTAGAATGCCATGAAGATGATATTAAAGGGGAGAAGTGTAAGAGAATAAAACATTATAGAGTAGAGAAATATGTTTAGAAATTAAGAGGACTGAATTTTAGATTTAATCTACAATTTAATTGAAAGATTTTAGTCAATCAAATATTTATCAATCATTTGCTCTCTGCAAGACATTGAATTTGAGTTATGGGGATAAAAAAGAAATATTAAAACTCGACACCTGCCCTCATGAAACTTACTTAAATCTACTTTGGAAAGATAAGAAAAAACACTAGTTTAAATGATAAGACAAAACTATGTGACAGCACAATGTAGTATTCGATTAATTTGCAATATGAGCTTTCTAGATCGCTCCCTCTCAAGTTTCTCAAGATCCCTTGGGGACTTTGTTAAAATGTAGTCATGGGTTACCAGAGATTCTGGCTCTATGGGTGTGGGGTAGGGCCCAAGATTTTATATTTTTAAGAAGTTCCTGAGTGATGGTGACAGTGCTAGTCCATGATCACCCACACTTTGAGTAGCACTGGTGTGGCTAAATCCAGAGGTAGCTGTAAACCAAAAAAAGTGTCTGGTAGAGCAACTCCTATGCTGATTTTACACCAAGAAGAAAAGGAGAAGGGACAGCTAGCTTTGATGAAAAGATGGGTGTAATCCAAGACACAGTAGCATTTTAACTATACTGGAGCTTGTTAGGGCTGGGGTGGTATGCTACACTACTCTTGGGCTAAACCTAGGGCATCGGGAAAGCATTAGGTAGAGGCTCAATAAACATCAGGTGAATGATTTTGACCTTAAGGAGATGGATCTATGCTAGTGTTCATTAACCATTTTTTTTTCTTTTTCTTTTAAAACACTGAAGAACAGCTTCAATAAATTACTTACAGGAAATGGCATTTTTTTTTTCCCTATCAAGTCTGTAACTCAAAGACAATTGTCTCCTGTAAACATACTCATAGACTGAAATAATTGCCACTTTGAGTTAACTTCTTGCCCCATATATTGAAGTTCTGAATCCAAGATTCTCATCTCATTTGTTCCCATATCTGCCAACTTCTCCTCCTAGGACAGGCACTAAGAACTCAAGATGAGAAGCAGCTAGTTAATGCTGGGCAACCACAAAACCTCAAGGTGTATAATCTTCATTCCCAATACCAAATATGTTGGCTCTCTGCACTTTTCCTTGTCATCTAGAGATGGTGGCTTGGCTCAGTAACTGAAAGACTCTCAACGTTTTGCTCTAGGTTGTGAACCATCAGCCAGTTATGATAAACATGACTTTCATAAGATAAGCACGGGTACATTGGAAATTACACAGACAAATCACCTGTAGTGTGGTGCTTTACTGATTTTAACTAAATTTACCAATTCATTTGACAAGCTTTCCATATAGTTATCAAAGCCTTCAAGTTTTACCATACTCCATCAGTTTTGCTTTAAAAACCAATAGAAGAACAAAAAATATATTGGTTGAGAAAGGTTGGGGGTGGCTGAAAACTTATCAAAAGTAAAATTGGATTAAGAGTCAATCAAAATCCAACTGTGAATTTATCATTTCAATGAATTTCAATGAATGGTTTAAAATCTGTTTGAAATCTATTTGAAAATGAATATGTAATAATATAGACATATCTCCTTTTCAAAGCCAGTATTGTCAGATGTATTCTGAGCATTATAATTCATGAACAGAGTAGATGACTATTTGAAAAGTATTAAAATGAGCTGACTTTTCAATACAAGTGTCTTCACAATAAGTTTTCTTATTCTGGGCAATTCAGAAATGTAGACAATTGTGCTAGAAAAATAATATGTATTGTAATATTCATTGTACAGTAGTAGTATAGTAAGTGGCAATTCTGGACATTACAAGAGACACAAGGATTATTTTCTGTGATTGCACGGAGAATACTTGGATTTCTTGTGAAGCTTTTGCATTGGAAATGAGATTCATCAGTCTGAACGGGGCAGGGTTGGAGCCCTTAGCAACATGCTTATTTTGTAGAAGGTCACTCAATAATAACTTCCTCTGCCCTCCAAGCTTATTAAGACTGACTGGCATATATTAATGAAAACACCTGATTCTCCAACCATAAAACCCAGACAAAGACTTTATTTTAATATTAAGGAAGGAACCCTTAATTAGCAGGGTTTCAAAAATGTCAGCTTCTTCTATTAGCTGTTCTGGTCCATCAAAGCCATAATCCCTACTGTCAAATTTCATCACATGATAGACAGTTTGCCGGCTGTCCCTTTTTTTTTTCCTTTTACTGATTATACTGACTGAGGCTTTTAAAAAATTTTTTATTTTGCCATCAGATTTAACAACTCATTGTGCATTTGCCTGTTACACTCTTGATTTTACTACTTTCAAAGATCTTAGCACATGTCAGCTCAAAAGGGTGGCGGGGGCACTGCAGAAACACAAGTATTACATGTGAATACATATGCATTCTTAGACGTATAATTAAGGATTCTTGGAAGACCTGAGCTTGCTTATATTGATTGCCTTCGTGAGTATGTAAACATGCTATCCGGAAAACACAGACAAATAAAACAGTCTCATAGATGATTTCTCATTTCTGATGTGTCAAGGAGAAGCGGGCACATTCTAAGGAAGAACCCAGGATTTTTAAGGTAAACATTCATCATTATTAACCATCTATGTACCTGCTTATTGCAAAGAATTCATTAGTGCATCTATGGCTTTGCGTTGTCCTTCAGAAGCAAGATAAAATGCCTGTGCCCAGCAGGACAGGATAAATACACAGCTCTTAAAGTATTTGTGTTCTAATCTGCTTCAAAACATTTATTGTTGATTAAATCCTTTTGCAAACTGAAAATTTCATGCTCTCCCTACCAAGAGGAATACGAAAACACAAAGCAGAATCGAAACAAGGAAGACTCAAGGATTTCATAGGCAACTTTTGTGAAGACTGAACTGCAGCTCTTTTTTTTTTACCCGTAAATGAACAAGAAAGCCTCAAGTGTTAGTGTTTTGGTATGAGTTATGATAAATAAAAGCTCGAGAATGGGCAGATGATGATGGCTTGCATCTGGATGACTTAACTCTAGAGACTGGTAAGCTCGGCACCATTCTTTTTAATGAAGATCAGGGCTTCACCAGAAAGAAAACAGTGTTTTCTTAGCTGACCCATTTGGCATCACTGAAGCAATAGGCAAACTGCATCCATTTTTGTTAGCACCCAGATATTTATCCTTCCCTCCCCCCTTTTTTTTTTTACTTTAACATTTTTTTCTCCTAGACTCCAGAACAGAGAGGCTCTCCCTCTTGTAATTTTGCATATCCTTTACTTATCCATTTCTCTCATGTGGAACAACCCAACTCCTCCCTGAGCTTTAGGAGAGCTGCCCTGGGAGGGGCTGGGGTGATCTCAAATCCCAGGAGTTTTAGTGACATTCGCTTGGTTCCCTTATGCCTGGGAAGTCTTTTTGTTTCTACCACTGACCATCTTTTTTATTTTCTCAGCATCTATTCTACTGTCTCAACAACCCTACATAACCACAGACAAAAAACAAAGCCAGATAATCCCAATTTCAAGTCGCTAATGAGTCATTATCACTCTAATACTACGTTTTTGCTTCCTTAGATGAAATAGAGATTGTCGAAGGTGTGTTTCCTGGTAACTTATTAACTGAATTTACGGCCAGCCTTTCTATACTATCTAATGGCTATGGGTGCCTTCCACAATCACTGTTAAGTCTCTTGTTCTAATTTTAATTGCATCATTTAGAAATGAAGTCCTCTATTTAAGACTGATGAATTCCTGCCTTTTTGCTGAAAATTTAAAAAGCACTTCCCAGTATAATCTGACAAACAAGGTATGTTTCTTGGACTAGAAACATTTCATTAGGTATTCAGGGTAGCAGGGTCTAGTTTCATGGCTAACAATATAGGGGAAGTAGGTTATATTCCAAAAGGTTTTCTAATATTTACTTTTACATGCTCCTAATGGAGAGTATTATTATGAATGAGAACTCTAGCTAGCGTAAGTTCTTCTGCTCTCTGAACCATAAAGCTAAAGAACAGTGTGGAGTCACCAGGTACTGGGTCTGGGGTGGAAACAATGTGGGGACAGATGAAATATGTACAGTGTCCCCCCTTATCCAAGATTTTGCTTTCCACAGTTTCAGTTACCCCTAGTCAACCATGGTCTGAAAATATTAAATGGAAAATTCCAGAAATAACTAAGTTTTAAATTGAGTGCCGTTCTGAGTAGTGGAATGAAATCGCGCGCCCTCCCACTCTGTCCTCCCAGGATGTGAATCATCCCTTTGTCCAGCGTATCCGTACTGTGTACACTACTCTCCTGGTGGTCACTTAGTATCCGTCTTGGTCATCAGATTGACTGTCACGGTATTGCAAGTGCTTGTGTTCAAGTAACCCTTATTTTACTTAATAATGGTTCCAAAGCACAAGAGTGGTGATACTGGTGATTCAGATATGCCAAAGAGAAGCCAGAACATGCTTCCTTTAAGTAAAAAGGTAAAAATACTACAATAAGATAATGAGAGAGAGAGAGAGAGAGAGAGAGAGAGAGAGAGAGAGAGAGAGAGAGAGAAAACGGTTCTCATAATTTATTCTCATTTTAGAGTGAAGGAAAAGAGGAAACAGTACTTATGTTCAAATGGATAGAAAACTGGTTACAAATTCCACGAATTTATCCAACTTTGTGGCTTTTTGAGACCATGGGATGAAATGCTGAGACCTGCTACCTTGAAGAGACATGGGGAAGATTAAATACAGACTCTTTATAGCTTTGTGCTCTTCAAAAAAGGTGGGTACAGAAAAAAGCAAAAGTAAACAACAATAACGGCAAAAAACTAAATGGAAAAGGATTCTCCTGGCCTCTTGAGTGAGCTGCATCCTTTGCAAGGCTAAGTTAACATCCCTAACCCTACTGGCATTTGTACAATTTCTAGTAATATAAACACAGCTCTCTCTCACTGTCTTTTAATCTTATATTTTGGTTTTCCTATATTCAGACAAGAATACTGTAAATGTGCTATTGTTTATATGAATTTCCTTCTACCAGTTGGCGTGGTATGCATCTAGCCTATTGTGTAAAGATTTCACAAAGCCAAATACACACTTAGATTTATCTGGAGAAAGCAAAAGAGTTGAGCTGACTTGCTATAAAACAAATAATGCAAAGTGAACTAGTAAAGTTATAAGGAAAACAGCTGTGCTATTTTTTAAAATGTAATACCTTTTTTTTTTTTTTTTTTTTTTTTTTAGCCTGAGCTGATTTCGGGATGTACTTGGGAGAATTCAGACACATACCTGAAATAAGTTGAGAGTATCATGCGGGTAGCTAGGAGATCTGGGTTCTTGTCTCATATCAGACTAACTCGTTGTGCTATTATGTGTGGGCTATATATTCCTTCTAGGTTCAGTAAGTTCATGTATAAAAAGGGACTGAATTAAGAAGATCATCTCTCTACTCTGTCTCTGAGAACTCTGTCGTCCTCAGCTTTAAAATGGAGTAATTGTGTTATATCCATCATGCAAGGTGTTTTGTGGACTAAATAAGACTTTGTGGATAAATCACCCATGGCAGTGTCCAGTAGAGCACATGTACTCAGAAAGTTCTAGTCTTCCTTTTCCCCGTTTTAAGTTTCTTCCAATTTAGAACACTGGAATAATCTGGAACATGGTGTGATCTTCCATTAGCACTGTTGTCAAATATGGCTGTTATTGCAATGGATATACCTGGCATTCATTCATGACTTGACTCACAATTTTTAGAACTGAGGGTCAAACCGACTTTCATCCTTCCAGTGCTGATAGAAGCCTCATATAAATCACTTGAAATAGAAATATTTACTCGTCAACGGCTGGCTAGTCTGCAGCATGGTGTGGTCTGTACACATTTTGATAGCACATGGTTTATATTTTTTAAACTTAAAACTCAACAATAAAGACAGGTAATGTCTAAAAAATTTAAACGCCATTTTATTATTGGAATGTGCCTTAAAGATGCAAAGCCCAGATCTTTGGGAATTAAAAAATACAAACGACCTAACCATCGCTTTTTTTCATCATTAGAAAAGGTTAGGACATAAAAGGTATACCTTTGTAGCCCCAGTGAGTGAAGTGAAATTTGTCTCAAATGCAAAGACTTTGTTAACACTAGCAAATTCAGTACCAGCGTAGCAGAATTAATACAATGTCAATTTTTCTTTGTGTCTGTAACAGTTTCCTATTATCCTGATAAGTGGGTAGCCATTTCACTTCTTTTACTGATATAGCTGTGAAAAGAATTAGATTTCAACACTTATGTACTGAGATTAATTGATTGATTAGATTATTAATTAAATATTCCATTACATTTTCTTTTGAAAAAAAAAAAATGGCATAGGACTGTGGATTCCCTAAGGTTTTTTTTTTTTTTTTTTGAAACCCATGGAAGAAAACAAGGAAATGCATAACTAAACATTGTATCTTATCTTGTGAGAGATAATTAAGCAAGCAGATGCACTGCTATGTAGAAAATTTACTCACTGCTGGCTGACTGTCTTATAGGACTACTTCATCCATATCCCAGTACAAAGTGAAGAGACTTTTCTCTTTTGTGAACAACCAACAGGAATCAGTGAGCTGCTAGGAAAATTATTTGGATATCACACAGTTCGTCACACAATAACAGGCTTGTTTTAGTTGGGAATAAATGGTTACCTAAAACTTCCAATCATGCAGTGTTTCAGAGATCTGTGGAAAATAAAAACAGCAAGTGGCCTTTCTGGTAACCCATAATTAAAAGCAATTCTGAGCTGTCTTTTCAGGGAACCTACCCAGGGGAAGTATCTGCTACCTGTTTGACCTTCACGATTGAGAGTCCTTGGCAGTGTCAACGACCCTCTGAACTGAATTCAAAACTAATCTCTGACAGAAAAAGAGAAACAGAATTCATGCAAATCATATTAATTCCAACATTTCCCCAGTGAGCTGGGTATAAACTACAGCCTAATTAAATATTTTTTAACGATGTGAGTAATTTTTGCCAAGGGGCGGATTCAGGGGAAAATTTAATATGAGATCACAAAAGCTGTTCCCAGCGTTGATTCTGTAAATTAATGACTATCTGCCTTATGATAAAAACATGCTGCCAAGAATGAAAATGAAGTCGGCAAAGCTTGCTCTATTTGTCTAACAACCAAATATACAGAATGCAAAACTTTAAAGGCAATGGGCAATTTCCATTGTATTTGTGTGATCTATTCGAGATAAAGATGCACCGTGCTGACAACCCAATAACCAGCTTTAAGGCACTGTCAGCAATATGGGGCCATTTTTAGGTAGTTGTTGTCAAAGTCCAGGGAAATATTTTAAAACAGCTAGTTAGTTTTAAAAAATATACGCAACTTGCTTCCAAAAGAGATTCAATGTGACTTACAACAAGAGACATATACACACAACGTTAAAGCCAGAAAAGAAGGTCAGAAAATATATCAAGGGCAAGTACTCAATTATTTGGTACAAATGTTACCAGCATTACAGCTCCATGGATTCCTTCCTTTCACTGACCATTTCCACACCCATCTTGATCCTCAGGGCAGTTCATTCTGGAAACCTGAATTGGATTGCTGTCCAAGGTCATGAGGGTGAAAAATGGCGGTGAATACAGCACGTAAGGGGATGATGTCAACATAGCCCTGAGCAGCTTATTGCATCTAAATCTATAAATGGCAGTGGACAAAGGTGGCCTGGTAGATAAGCCTTTTCTTGTCTGCTTAGGTCCAATTTGAGAATGGAGCCTCCCCTTGCATTCAGTCTCCTGTGTTAGGAAGCATTTTGCAAAAAAGCAACCTGGCATATGTTGCAGAAAAGCAAGGCATGGTGCCTGAATCAAAGCCAGGGAAAAGTCCCTCATCTCACTTTGTGAAGGCAACCTGCTTCTAATGACTCCTGTAGTTAACACCCAGAAGTTGCCTGCGGTCCCCCGTGACTGATGACTTGGGCTCTGCTAGCCCCTGGTCATGAGGCCAGCCCATCACAAGGGTTTTAGGAGCTATATTTATTTAAATTTCTGTCAGTGCCCAGCGATGGAGATTGAATTTACAGTCTTTCAATTAGAAGGTCATCTGTGCTAACTAGTGCACCACTGCCTCATTATAATCATAAAATTAGTGAGAAAAGACTGGCATGAGTAATATGGAAACGCCAGTTTCAAAGGTGAAAAAGCACTGTTTCCTCGGGTTACAGCAGAAGAGAACGTAACAGCATGCTCTCGATCAGTAAATATTCCCATTTAGAGCAAAGAGAAGTCCTTGAAACCCATTATGACAAAATATGAGGATGGCAAGATAATTTTATGAGAATACATACAAATATATATAGTGACTATATTTACTGAGAGAGATATTTTTCCTATTTACGCATACATTTTTCTTGCAAATTAAATACAAATAAAAGTAGCATGAACATCTCCCAAAGCTTAGTTTTTGCTTTTTTAACCATATTTGTCAGAAGTTGGTCACTAGCAAATAATTCAAAATGAAAAAAATGCCACATGGGCAGGGCTGAGATGTGGAATGTCTCATGCCGGTTGATAAATCTTATCACTTTCAAACTTTAAAATAACAACTATGAAGCAGATGAATCAGCTGAATCATTGGGTACTACTTAATATTTTTGCATACCAGAAATGTTATTTTGAAACCCAGCAAAACGAAAATAAAATAAACCACCAAAGGCAACTTAATCCAAAATTAAAAGTGGGGAGGCAACAAACTAACGCTTATTGAACACTTAAATCTATCGGGTGCTTTTATATCAGATTCCTCATCTGATCCTCATAATGACCTTACGAGAAGGGGGTATTGTTCTCCTCCATGTGCAGATGAGGCAGTAAAGCTGTAGAGAAAAGGCACAATTCTCCTAGCTGACCCGGGAATAAATGACAGGGCTGGGTTAGAGACCCAGATCTGACCTCAAAGGCCATATTCGTTTTTTGAACACCATTTTATTTTAATCTTGTTATATTAATTGAGATGGTGCTTATTTTAAGTACACTTCAATTCCCCAAATCTGAGGAGGGAGTCGTGAGGGGCTTTCTTAATACAGAACTTAAGCAACTAGACCCAGGGAGGAAAGAATGATTTAACTCTGAATTTGATAAGTAGTCACTGCCCATCTAGTCTATGTAAGGTGTTGCCTTATGTGCTGTGGGGCTACTGGGATGAACAAGACAGATTCCTGCTCTCTAACTGAGAAGTGGTCAGGTAGCCAACTAACTGATTCAAAGCAGCATGCAGGAGCCCCAGTCCAGAGGCAAAACGGAAAGATGGCCTTGAGTGGGGCCCTGAATTAGTGCAGAAAGGAGAAGAAAAAGGCATTAACAGTGCAAATCGTGGAAGGCGGATGGTTTCTGCACAGGTACAGGCCTTGGAAACAAAGTCAGAAAGAGGCAGAGAGATGGTTGCAGGCCTGTCTGTCTTGAAAGAAGAGGGGATGTCACAATCTTTGTGCAGCTTCTTTCCTCCCTTTGACTCCTGCTGGCTTTTTCCTGTTCTTTTACCAAGCCTCCCTCACTCCCTTTCCTCTCCTTCCATGTGGCTGGCATCCTAGGGACCACAAGAGCAACCTTGCAGCTTAAAGGGTATTGGCTCTGGCCGGGATACTTGTTTCTGCAGCAGCAAGGACCCGAGTCTTCTCAAAGGGTAGACTGGTGCTCTCCCAGCAGAGGCATGGGCCTGGTACCAAGGAGCCAGCACAGAATGCAGGAAAGAAAGGAGAGGATTTTCTCCATTTTCATTCTCCCTGGAAAGGACATGTCATTTACTAGAGGCAGCAGGAACAGCGTGAGTGGCTTTCTTTTATTCTGCAGCCTAAGTGCAGGGGCCTTACAGAGGGCTGTGCTCAGAGGAGGGGAAGATCAGAGGTGAAAAGGATGAATAATGTGCCCATGCAACAGTGACAGATCACTTGTAACAAATGCAGGATGACCCTTTAAAGCTCGGAGTGCAACAGAGCCTCCCTCTAATTAAAGATAATACAGAATTACCATGCTTAATTATTTTCAGAGCTTTCTTTGAGGTATTTTTTTGGTCTCAATTGGGGTGAGGGTCATCTTTGCCTGCAAAGGGCAAAGGCTGATTTTCATCCAGGAAACGAATTTAAGGAGACGAGCTCCATCTTGCCCCACCATCCCTGCAGTACCTAACATCCTCTCTCTCCGTGCGGCTGTAATTCTAGGTCCGTCTTTTATGTTTTCTGGCTGGTTTAACGTAGCATATTCCTTACCTACAAGTGTCTCTGCTCTTTTGTAATAAGTTGCTGCTGTTAAAATCTTTAAGTTTTTTTTTTTTTTTGCTTTGCTTGCAGAGTTTTCTCAAAGTGAGGTCTGTATTTGCAGCCGCTCCCCAGCTCTAGCATCACCACCTCAGCCCCTACCTCAGATCATCAGGCATTACATTCTCATAGGAGCACCAGTCCCTGGTGCCAAAAAGGTTGGGCACCGCTGATCTATAGAACTAAATCAGGCTGTCTTGGGATGGAGTATAGGAATACGAATTTTAAACAAGAACCCCAGAAAAACCCCAGGGCATTCTTCTCCACATATTAAAGTCTGAAAACTATTGGTTAGGTGGCTTGAGCTTTGCCAGAAAATTCATTCTTCAAAAACCTCTCCCCTGGCTCCTCCTGCCCTCTGTACTACAACCAACCTACTCAGACTTAGATTCTTTCTCTGCAATCAGTCCATCTTAAAGATCTCATTATTTCTATTATCGTCCCTGGCGTTAAAATTGTCATTTCCTTTGTTGCACACAGTCTGTTTCTTAGACTCTTCTGATTCATCTTGCTTCCTTCACACTCTGTCCCCTCTACCCCTACCTCTTTTGGCCTTTCTTTTTACCTCATAATTACTGACATAACTATGTTTTCCTTTATTTCTTTTTATTGCTTACCACATAGTTATTGAACTTCAGCTTAGTTCTTCCACCTTGTGAAGCTTTCCTTACACAGGGACTAAAAAAAAAAAAAAGCTTTAAAGTATGTCTTACTCGATAACCAACTTTCAATGGAGTTTATAAAACAATCCTTTAGCCAAGATCTATAATAAAAATAACTGTCTCTATGTCTATCTTTTTGCCAGAGTCAGGGAATGGCACCTTTTATACACTTGCTATAGCCCCATACTGTTGGTCACCCAGACATATTAAATCGGAGTATGAATAGTTTCCAGCCCTCTGCAACCCTCTAAGACATAACTGTGCTGGTTGTTCAATGTTGTTTTCTCTTGGCCAGCTTTTAGTTTTGGCCATGTTTTCGTTAAACAACTTCATACATGTGCAATTGAGGCCAGAGGTTTGTTTTGCACAGGTGTTAACTGTCTACTACATCTAGGACAGGAAGTGCATGGAGATGTTCCCAGCATTTTTGGGTACTCTCTTGAGACAAGCAAAATGTTTTGTACAGAGGGAAGGTCATTTTAATGCATATATAACCTATGGGCCATCGCCTGTTCCTCTGGGGGATGGAACAAAGCAAAGACATCTTTGATTAAAATGACCTCAAATTTGAGTTATGAACTATATAAGGTGTCTTCCTTCACTCCCTGCTTTTAACTTCTCGGGAACCTGGGTACTTTTCTTGGATGAGTTTCTCAATGGAAGAAAATTGCAAGGCCAGGGCCAAGGCCATCCAGCTGAAGTTCTGGGGGCAGCACCACTGCGGTGTTGACAAATTAGAGTAAATTTAGAGCAGAGGCAATGGCAGTTGAGATTCTAGAGGGTTTAATTTATGATGATGAACAATGAGGCTAAATGAGTGTGGTTTGGTCAAAATGACCACTGAAGAGGAAAGTAGGATAACTGATAACTGTCTTCCCACACACAGAGGGGTGATCTGAGGACATCACTCCCTTCTGAGCCTGGCTTCATACGTACTCTGGAACAAGCTCAAATCTGTGCCAATCCAGGGGATAGAATCACTTTATGTTGTCCGAATAATTCAAATTATAGCGCATCATCAGCATGCACAAAATTTATGACTTATACTCACTTGGAGTTCTATCAATTGGGTCTTTAAAGATTTTTTTTTTTTTTTTTTTTACTTTTTACTAGATTTTTATAAGGCCTTCCTGTCTAGGAGTTTAATATTAAAAACCATGATTTCATTGAAAGATGTTTTAAGACATTAAATAGGTTAGAGATGTAAAATGGTATAAGCAGGAGTAATTTTCAAAAAGCTATGCCATTGGAAGAATGTATACTTTTTGTATATGCAGTATTCTTTGAACCTAAGTTTTCAATGAACCTGAAATTTGCTTGTAGTAATTTGAAATTTTATGACTTACATTCACAATACAAAGCTAGTCACACCCATGATATCATCTTCAGTTTTTGTCGTTGGCAGTCAGCCCTCAGATAAATTTATCTGTTTCCTTCCTGGTGAATTCAGCAAAAGGGTCCCATAGGCTGCTAGTCTTGGTCTGTTCTCTTCCCTTCTGTACAGACTCCTAACCTTTTTTTTTTTTTTTTTTTTTTTTTAATAACCTGGAGTCAAAATAAAACTGAGAGGGCTGAGAGAGAAAAAAGCATGGCAGGGGAGGTTAAATAGGTTATTATCGAGGAATGGTCTTCAGTGACTCTAAGTTAATGAACCCATCTTGCTTCTAGAGCTGGGAAATTATTTTCAAAGGTAATTTCAAAAGAGGAACTCGCAAAATGTCTGCATGATGGGACTGTCATTTAAATAAAAATATATCTTTAGGTTTAGACATGTTTGTCTGGGTACATGAGTTCTAGAACTTGGAAAAAAACAAAGAATGGAAGGAAAAAAATGGTGATGAAAACAACATGCGAGAGGAGAGAGAGCTGGGAGGGAAAGGTGAGACTTTATGATTCCGGACTGAGCTCACCCCTGAATGCTTCCGAGTCTGGTTACGATTTAAACCACTACCTAGAGGCATCCTGTACACTGTG
>NW_011889165.1:860302-877802 GCF_000151845.1 Pteropus vampyrus | reverse complement strand
CTGGGGGATGGTGGGGAATGGTAAATGTGCCATTACTGCGGCTCTGACCTCCTCTCTAAAGCTAGAGCTCTAAGCAAAAGGATGATGTGAAAAGAAAATGAAGACAGGACACAGCAGGAGATCCGAGATGATCTGTTAATGAAACTTCGGAGCTGCCCTCTGTTTTGATGAGTTCCCATGGTGATCAAATAGAATTATAAATAGGCTTTTGTAGTTGTGGTCAATTTTCTATCTATCGACATGATAAAACAAGACATGACACAATCATACACCATAAATCTCTTACTCTTCCCTGCTGCTGGGAATCGATGAATTATTGAACACAAACTCTAAAAAACAAATGAGAAATTTACTTGGGGTAAAAAACTTTCTGCAAGACAATATGCTCAGTAAACTCTCACCCTGCCTGCATTTGCTTTTACTCCATCAATTCAAATTGAAAAACAAGGAAGCTGATGCCACTGTGTACAATTAGTACAAAGAATTGTAATCGTTTATAAGAGAAATGCAGGCATCAAACCCGGGGACAATAGAAATCTATTTTTAATGAAGGAAAATAGCAGGGGACTAGAGACGGAAGTAAACACCAAGGAAATTAAGAGTATAGCTGTACTGTATTTATATCACTAGAGTTTTAAAGAAATATGGAGGGGGAGGGGATGTTTGCCCCAGCATTAGGAGAAAGGTACCAGAACTAGAGTTAAAAATTAGTCAGAACTATTCCTACCATGTTCGTGAGCTGAGACACAGTCAACGGACTCACCCGTTACTGGAAAACACAGTAATAGATATGGGATATGGGGTGAGAGGTGTTGGATGACACACTTGATGAAATTCGCAGTTTCTTTGCCAGATATGCTGAATTACAAAGCCCTTTGGATAGCTATGTGAGGAGACTGACTAGTCCTTAAACGCTTGTGGCTCAATGATTAAGTTAGCGGTTATGCTATTTTTTTTTCACATTTGCCTAGAAATAAAGCCATGAAGGCATAAACAGTAGAACATGGAAATATGCATTCTTAGGAATAAATGGCCTTGCTTGATTTTTGCAGGGAAGCCCAATAAGGTCTACTGCACCTCAGATCATTGGTGCTCGGTAGTAGCAGGTCAAATGAGAAAATAAAAACTAAGAAAAAGTGAGTGATGACATTTTGCCGGAAAAGCTATCAAACCCATGCTTATGGAGATGTCATTTTAAAGGGGTTCTCAAGAGTATTTTCCCTTATTATTAAATAAATATGCATTTCATTAGAAGTTTAGAAACTGTAATAAATTAGAAAAATGAAACTAAAAATCACTTGTTATCCTACCAGAGAGAACCTGTAATAACCTTATTGTATATTCCTTTCCAGAAATTTCCTCTACATATATATATTTATGTGCCAAAGTTGGCCGGTTCATGTTTGAGTATTTGTAGAACTAATTTTTAACTCAAAGTGATCAGGAGCTCTGTTTTTCAATTTTATTCCTCTAATAATACTTCCCTCTCTCCTACTAATCCCAAAGTATCTGGGGTAGTTTTTATTTTTAACTTGGTAGACCTCTGCTACTACTCATTAAATAAATGAATGAATGATAATCTACCCTTGATTAGAAGATGAATTTTTCATGATCAATTTACACATAAAGTATTATGTTTGAAATCAAATGGGGCTATAAATATTTTTATAAGCTTTTGTTTCCTCTTGGGAACTATCTCTTAAATTTAAGAATTTTGAGTTTTAATTATTTATAAAAATGATCATTTTAAACCTTTTTTGAGATATTCTTTAAACTGTGTCAACAGATGAACAAAAACGTCTAGGAAATGTCAGAGCATATTGCAGAGATGATCACTACATAACCTTTGAGTAGATCTTCCAGGAGAATATTACAGGCCACTTGCCTGCTAGGGATACTGTGATTTACATTTAGTGCCTACTAACTCTGGTTTGCCTGAGAGGCAGGTTCAATTGATACTATCTTACCTGGGGAGCAGGGCTGGGACAGCAAATAAAAGTCATGTTTGTAAAAATTATAGTGGTAAGTTGAGACTATAATAAGCAGTAAGACAATAGAGTAGAAGGAACATAAAACCAAGGATGGTGAGACCCGCGCCTCAGTTTACATTTCACCACTGAACTCTTAAGAGAACTTGGTCAAGTTCTTCTACTTTCCTCTCTTAGAAATGCCTATTTTGCAGCTGTTTTTGGAGATCATTAAGAAAGCAGATTTTAAAGGCGTAACATTGACAAGAAAAGCTTTGTATTCTTTCTCCAGTGCCGATCTGGTGACTGATGGGATACTGTTGTGGCAGGGCAATTTAGTTTGCAGACAGGTGAACACTGACCCTCGTATACCTGAACTCAGAAAGAAAATGCCATATTCTCGAGCAGGAACAAAGAGAATGTATCATTTTTGACCTTAAATCTGCCATCATGGTCGTTAGTGCGAACTCCATCCTAGAAAGCTATGTATGTAAACTACCAGTTAAGTCCTGAGAATTTCAAGAAAAGCTAAGTAAATTATAACTTACTTAAAAAAAAACAAACAAACCCCGAACTAGACAACTTTTTGCAGATTATCTTTATACTTGGCAGTATCAGTGATCATGAATATAAAGCAAAACTAATAATTTTTAAGAGAAGCACAATTCCTGATATTTCATATTTGTCTCCAGCTTATGTTTCTTGTGATTGGCCAAGCCCATGAGGAGTATGTACATTTATCCACTTTGGCTGATTTCTTGACGCACTGGGCTTTTCTCGTGTGCTATTTGCTACTGAGGAGAAACAGGTTTAAAGGGATCGATCTCAGACCTAGTTTGGTTATAGCTACCAATGTTTCAAAAAGCCCCACTCTAAGGTGGTTTTCTCTAAAAAGTGGTCCTAGCGAATCATGCTCTGGGAAGGCTTGGGTGCATTAACCTTTGTAATATATTACATTAGATGGGCCTTGGACACAGGTCCGAGTAGAACAAAACCAAGATTAAATGGTACAGGGCCGTTTCTAAGTCAAATAACTTCTAAGGAATTTATCAAATATAACTTTTAGAGTGTCATTGGAGAAGTGAAAAATAATACTAGAAGTCATTGTATTCCTTGCTCGAGATTTAGGACAGTTACATTACTTTAAAATATATCTGTGTTCATGGCTGTCAGAAGAAATCCTAACAAAAGCCACACATTTGCCACATCCATTACCACTGTAAAGAATTGCTTTGAAATGCTCGCTCTAACAGTCGCACAGCTTCGATTTCCTCATTTGAGGCTGGACAATTCTAGTTCTGGGCTGAAAGTCTTCACCCATGGATCCAAACAATAGTGTGGCACCTACCAATTGCAAAGTTCTTACATGCAGTGGAAAATAATAATAGCCACGGTCTACTGAGCACTTAGTGTTTACCAGGCCTTGTATGAGTATGACATGTACTATATAGCCAAAATTTAATTAGCCGAACAGGACTACACGGCCTGTAATATTTTTTTTTCTTCATTTTACAGATGAGGAAACTAAAGAGAGAAATATTAAGATTTTACTCAACATCACATAGGTAAGTAAGTAGAAGAACTGGTTTCCAACACAGCTTGTTGCTGACTCTAGCGTCCTCCCTGCACAGTCAGGCTCACAGACAGTCATGATTTGAGGGAAGCAGGTGGAGGACTGGCAGTCCATTCTATCTGTTTGACCAGAAGCATAAAATAATTCTATTTTGTCTTTAATATAAATTTAACATCAAAAAGAAAAACTTCCAAAATATGTAATATAAAAAGGAAATTTTTATTAGACTGAACACAAATAGTCACCAGTGCTTGGTGTGTTGAAATGTTCACTAGTCATCACTACAAATTCTTGGACATAGAATCAGAACTATCAAAATAAGTTCCCTAATTTCCAGTCTTTTCTTTTATAAAGTACATGTTTTAAAGCATCCTCCTTTCAAGTAAGCCTCCAACCCTACAGGAACTTACGGCAAGGGGAGATCTCTTCACAGGAGACACATGCATGAAAGAAAACAGTATGTGATTTGGGATAGATAGGGCCCAGCTCTTGGTAGAGGAGATTTTGCACCTCGGCAACTGAGCAGAAGGCAATGTTTACAACCATCACGTTTAGCCCAACTTTTAGATTCTTGGATGTGCTTCTTCACGCTTTGCAATCATTCTCCTTAAAAAATATACGGTAGTAACGACACGATCATCTTGTTTTGTGTTTAATAATGAGATGGATAAAAACCGTAGCTACTCATGAGTGCCAAAGTGAAAAAGAAAAATGGCAAACAAAAAAGGTAAGTCATTTGTTGTGAGAACCTACAAATAAATTAAACCTTGCCTAAGATGTATTGATTTTATGTGGCCTCGCCTGTAGAATAATGTCAAGGGTTCCTGACAATCCATTACATTCAATAGGCAAAATCTCCTTATAATTTTTTTTCTGTTTCTTGAACGATGTATAATCTATTTTTTCCTTGATGAAAAAAGCAGCGCTTTCTAAGCTTGAGGATTCTTTAAAGTAGTGAACAATGCTGATACTTTGTATGTTGAAAAGTTTCTTTTGATCACTTCTTAAACATCATATATGGAGAAAAATTCGTTATAATGGACTTTCCACATGTTAAATCTAAGTCCATGCATACATTCTAAATATACCAGCTGAGTCCAGCAAACTGGAAATAATTATTGGGTCATCTTTATTGTAAAGTTAGAAACGGCATGGTAGAGTGAGTGCTTTGCATTTTTTACTAGAGATTTCAATATTGAAGAAAACTTAAAGATCTTTATTGTAGATTTCTGATGAATTTTCAGTGAAAAAGATTGACTTCTTAATATCTTTTGATCAGTATTGGGAACTCATTCTTTACTACTAGGACTAAAAGTGACCTCAAAGAAAACATTTAAAAAATAGTGTATTTCACCACTACTTAGAGACTTTTCTCAAGCCTGTAGTAAAAAGATGATTTTTATCATGAAAAAACAAAATATCTCTGTCTACAGTGATGCCGAAGGAAAGCAAAGATATAATAGTTCTAGCAGAAAAATAGCAAATAGGCCAAGATCGTTATAATCTTTGAACCTGCAATTATGTGCGCGTGTGCGTGTGTGTATGTGTGTGTGTGTGTGTGTGTGTGTGTGTGTGTGCGCGCGCGCGCGCATGCACACTCACGGTGTTATCTATGCATGTTCTCCTCATGCTGATAGTCTGGTAGCAAGGGGGAAATGAAGGTCCTGGCAATTTTTTAACCGGTAAGAAAATTTTTATTTTTAGTGTTTAATAGTGAATTCTGGTTAGAAATTGGCAATTGAGGGGCCTAGTGTGTCAGGCAATGGGATTCTAGAACTTCGGGGTTGTTCTTGAGGAGGGCGGCCTGACTGGTGAGAGTTTGGGAGCCCTTCATCAAACAGCCAGGCTGCCGTGGTGCATGGTAAAAATGTCTATGCTTATGGTCTCTTGGTGGTGGTTACTTGATTCTTAAGATTTAACCTAGACTTCCTTAGAAACTCTCCCAGGCTAACGGATACACTTAGACTCAGTGAACAGACGACTGGGTAACTGCAGCTTTAGAAAGGTCCTCATATGTAACTTGGATGAGTAACTTGGGCAACAGGAAACTCCAGCTCAAGTGAAGCCTACACCCTAGGAAACCATTCACCCTAGAAAGCAAACTGCTACAGTTGTGCAAAAGTTCTTATCTGTATTTGGACTTTAGGCAGGTAAATAATACAGATTCTAGAGTAAATCTGTAATGCTGAAACTGAGCATAGAGTCCTTCATAAACACATTCATTCGTCCATTCCATAAGCATCCAGTGAGCACCTATTATGGGCAGACACTAGGCAGGGCCACGGGATGAAAAATCAGTTGGGCCCAGTTGTGTTTACAGTTCACAGGTTTATAGTCCATGAGAAGATACATGAAAAAAATAGTTACAATGCAGTGTGACACATGCCACAGGGGGATGTACGCACAAGGGCTAACAGCTGGAAGAATCGACTAATGCTGCCTAGGGGGAGGAGGGAAAGTTTCACTGAGAAGACGGTCTTTTTAGGATCAGAAGAAGAAACTTTCCAGGCTGACTGCAGGGAGCAGGCAGAGGACTGAGTGGATACAGTGACAGAGAGGCCCAGAGATGAGACAAGTCCAGGGCGGGAGGGCATCTGGAGGAGACAATAAAGGTTCGATGACTTAGACAGGATGTTAAATCTGGGCAACGTGGCTATGTCTGATACTAGGTGACCCTGGTGCTGTCACGCAATTAAAGCAAAGAATTGAATGAACTTTTAAATTGGGGCCAAGATAGCCTGGGGAAGGCGAAACCAGTTGGGAGGTCACCGTAATGTCCGAGGCCAGACTCTGCCTTGGAGTCTCTGTGTTTGCAGCCGCTGCCTCTCCCTGGCTCCTTTCTGTGGGTCCACAAACCAACTTAAGGCTTTTATGTCTTGACAAGATACCTCTCCTGCAATCTAAAATCCACCTCGTCTTTCTCTTTTTCTCTTCCCTTTTATCCTTTCCAGCTAAGCTTGTTGAAAAAGTAGTCTAAGCTCCTAGCTCTACTTCCTTACACCCCATTCCATCAGCAACCCTCTGTATACTGGTCTCCATATACCCCACTCTGAAACTG
This sequence comes from Pteropus vampyrus, assembly GCF_000151845.1. Taxonomy (NCBI): domain Eukaryota; kingdom Metazoa; phylum Chordata; class Mammalia; order Chiroptera; family Pteropodidae; genus Pteropus; species Pteropus vampyrus. The sequence goes on along the minus strand of NW_011889165.1, from coordinate 871,204 downwards.
CTTTAGCCAAGTCTCCAAAGATCTCTAATTGTCTGATCTGATGGACTTGTCATAGGCCTCTTCCTATCTGGCCTCTGCAGCATTTAACTTTACCGATCACTCATCCTTCTCAAAACACTCCCCTCTCTTTAAATGGCACTACATCCCCTTCTGCTTCCTTTCCTACCTCTCTGTCTACATTTTAAAAAGTGTTGCATGGGCTTCCCTTTTTCTACCAGCTCTATAACTGTTCTCATGCTACACTTTCCTTAAACCAGTGCTTCTCAAACTTGAGAGTACATCAGAATCCCCTGAAGGTCTGGACTCATGTGGCTGGGTCCCAAGCTCAGAAATTCTGATTCGACAGATCTGCGGGCAGGGCAAAAATTGGCATTTAGAAAAACAAGTTCCAGGTGATGCTGATACTGCTGGCTTGGGACCATATTTAGAGAACCACAGCCTTAATCTTTTCTCTGCCCAGGGCCACAGCTACCAGCCACACTGATGATTCACTACCATGGACATTCTATGCCTTAGACCCAGAAGATCCCTTTTGTACATCTCTACCACAGCCTCCACCGGGGCTCGGAAACTTAATCTGTCCAAAATGGAGTGAATCAAATCTCCCTTGCTCTTTCCTGTCCGCACACCCAAATCTGCTCCTCCTCCTGTATTCACTTGGAGAAAGGCAACGCCCCCTCTGACTTAGCCTCCACACGTCACAAACTCCCAGGAATTACTGTCTTCGAAATTCCCTGGTTCATACACTGTTCCCCGTGTCTGCTGTCATTGGCCGTGCCTGGGCCCTGATGGAACTCCTAATCTCTAGGCATGTCGATAGACTCACAGCAAATTCGTTCTTCTTGTCTGAATTCCTTCCTTAAGGTTAGCTGCTCCCCCAGTGCCAACAGCGATGCCCTTATCATGAGCACTTATTATGTGCATGGTCTTAGCCTGGACTACTGTCACAAATTACCGTAGACTGTTATAAAAGCTCACGTGGCTTATATAACGAACACATTTCTCACAGTTCTGGAGGCTGCGAAGTCTAAGATCAAGGTGCCAGCAGACAGCTGCCTTCTTGCTATGGTTTCACAGATGGAGAGAGAGATCATCTCTCTCACATCTCTTCTTAGAAGGGCACTAATCCCATTCATTAGGTCTCCACCCTCATGTCCCAATTATCTCCCAAAGACCCCACCTCCAAATATATCACATTGGGGATTAAGGCTTCAACATAGGGATTTTTTTTGTGGTGGGGGGATGCAAACATGGGCCCAGAGCATGCTCTGCTGGTGTTTTAGAAATGCCTTGTGTTTAATCTTCGTTGCACCAGTGCCCAGTAATGTACAAGGCACTCTGAAAAGATCCACATTTTGTTGTTTTGACCTAGGAAAAAATAAACTGCTTCCCAAATCTCAGGCACTGTTACATTCTTTTACATTTCTCTGGCACCTAAGCTGGCTCTGAAGGGCCTGGAGATTAGTTTTCTCTCTTGGATGAGCTTGGTAATGCTCCTAACAGATAATTCTAGGTGCTTTTCATTCCAATAACAGTGATGGCTGGCATTGGATTTCTTTCAAATAAGTTTGCGTTCGAGACAATAATAAATGTTCTTCAATAAGCTTGAGCTGCTTATTGAGAAGGAGCTAAGGAGATTTGGACGCTAGTTCTGGCTTGGCTACAAGCTGCCTACTCTCCATGGGCTTGAGATCTTTCCCTATAAAAGGGGATGCTAGGCTTACCTAGGTCATCTCTCTAGGGCAGTTTTCAGCCCATTTGTTTAGCATATTAACAGCAATTTCGACCCAGGATAATAAATGAGTTGATAAAAGAAAAAGTACTTTCCTTTTGTATGAATGCATGAAAAGTTAAAAGGCCATGGAGAAATGTGCAGATGAGGGGCTATAACAGTTAAAGCAGAAAACCCTATGTATCAGGAAGTGGACTTGGATCCTAGTTCTGTGGAGAGGCCAGAAGCCCCAGACTATAGACTCTGTAGTCTATGATGGCGAAAGAAGCCCAGTTCCAGGGAGAAGTGTCACCAGTTATCCATAGATAGAAGGTTTCACGGAAGTGAAACTCATGTGAGGAATATTGCAATTTCCTAGATATATAGCAGTCCCTCCTTGTCCATGTTTTCACTTTCTGCAGTTTTAGTTACCTGCAATATACAGCTGTCTGAAAATATTAAATGGAAAACCCCAGAAATAAACAGTTCATAAGTTTTAAATTGTGCACTATTCTAAATTAGTGTGACAAAAATCTCTTGCCGTTCTGCTGCCTCCTGCCTGAGACCTGTATCCAGCGTATCCATGTTGTATACACTGCCTACCCGTTCTTCACTTAGTAGCTGTCTCGGTTATCAGACTGACCGTCGCAGGATTGCAGTGCTTGTATTCCAGGTACCCTAGTAGTAGCCTAAGGCTATATTACGACCCCTAAGTCATTCACCTCACTTCATGTTATCACATAAGCACTGTTTAATCTCATATCATCACAAGAAGGGTGAGTATAGTACAGTAAGATATTTTGAGAGACCACATTCATATGACTTTTATTATAGTATATTGTTATAATTGTTCTACTTTATTATAACAACAATAACTATTGTTAATCTCTTATGGTGCCTGATTTATAAATTTACCATATATAGGGAAAAAACATAGTATGTATAGGGTTTGGTACTATCTGGTTTCAGGCATCTACTGGAGGTCATGTTTGTTTAGGGAGGGACCTTAGAGAGGACCACTGTATGTTTAGGCTAGCTTTTTAGCAATTCACATTTTTGTATTCTCCGAGTGCCTTTTTTTGTTGTTGTTGTTAACTAAAGTGCATATTTAAAGTGCATATTGGGGTTCACTCTTCGTGTTACACAGTTCTATGAGTTTTGTCAAATGCATGTATCCATCATTACAATGTCATACGGGTTAGTTTCACCAACCTAAAAAATCCCTTGTGCTCCACTTATTCGTCCCTCCTTTCCGCTTCTGGGTGCCTCTTAATTCTTTTGTTTCTAATGTCTTACACGGCATAGAAAAACATTATAGTCTGAAAACCACCTGCGTTAAAACAGTATCAAAATGCACATTCCCAGGTCCAAATCCAGACCTCTTGAATCACAAGCTCCCCAGGTGATTCTGATGAACTTTGAGAACCACGGCTAAGTAAAAAGTACCCACTCAGGTAAGGCTAAAGGTGACATACTGAAATCCACATGGACTTGATCAGCACGCAGTGGGTCACCATCTGGTTCTCTAACCAGCATTACCCTTGCTTCCTTCTGCTAATTATCAGTTACACATATACTAACTATCTTCGTTGGAAGTTGCAAGGCTAACTAGTCTTCCTACTTTAAAACTTGTTCTCATTGTGATATTATAAGATACCATCTATGCCAAGGTCCCAAATCATAATTAGATTCATTGTTGGTAGCTGGGGTAGCAAGGAAGAGGACTCAGTACTCCAGAAAGTCCTCTTCGATACAGCACATGCAAATGAAGGATGCGATTAATTAAATATTTCATCGATGCTGTCCAAACTCAAATGTATCCTGTCGAACTCTCCTTTGGCTTGATACCACAATCATCAAATACAAAGGCAGTGGAGGGAAGGGGCACTGTAATATGCAATACAATAAATATATCAATTGAAGACCAACATTAAAAGAGTTATTTGCTAATGGGCACCATGCCAGGGTTACTCAGGCAATGCTGCCTGCAGAATTCCTAAGCTGAGTTCACAAGATACAGATCGATGCACCTCCAAAGAGAGTCTATATCAATCTCCATTTCATTCATTAGCTCCCACTTCGAGCTGGTTGGCTGCTAGTTAACTCTTTAATGTGGGAGAAACTGTCAGTGTAAAGGCCACTGGGACACGTGCTCTTCCCAGCTGTACTTGACCTGTCAATATTTCTTGCAGCAGACTGTTTAAACTGGTACGGCTAATGGCAAAATGGAGACCTATGGGGTTTTGAAGGCTTTCATAGCTTTAAAATGGCTTACCATCCAATAGCAAACATTAGTAAATTCATCCTGTTGCTGTATTTCTGCCTGTGCCTCACTATCCAGGTGCACAGAAACTGGGGTAAAATTATTTTCCATAGTTCTATTCTTGAACTCCAAGGTATTTTAGACTATACATTATGCAAATGTGGGCTCTACTATGAGATACGATCACACTGAGGACTTGGCTGCAGTGGAGATCGTTAGTTTGTGATTCAGCTCTAAAGAAGCTCCAAACAATGAGGGAAGCAAAGCAGTCCTTTCTATAAAGTTAGAGTTAATTTCCAATTTGTATTGGTCCAGGGACAACTTTATTGTTGCACAGTGGAAGAACCTGGATGCTCAGGGGGCTGCTCAATGCATGAACTATTTCGAGCCCTTCTGAAAATGTAAATAAGAGCCCTAAAACATAAAGGCATAATTACCAAAACAAAGAACAGTCTCAGACCACCAGGAATAGCTGGCTTCGCTTATTTTCTTTCTACAAATATTGAATTTACTAATTTCCCTTGCCTTACTGTTGAATAAAATCAATTTTCTCAGTAGAGCTGATCTCTGCTTTGTTTGAGGTTAGATGTGAAGTTGATATGCATCCTTAGATATACTGTTTGGGAGAAAGCCTTGAATATTTAACCCTACGTCACAGAGAACCCTCCCTTCGCCATCCTGTGGGGCGTATATTGATTCATTATCTGACAATCAGGATTCTCCATAGGTTAATTGACATGTTTGAAATTCATGGCAAGAAAATCTGTGCATTATTTTAAAACTCCTGTCAAATTGTTTGTAGATACGGTTTGATAACAACACCTGTTTTTTCCTCTCTTGGCCAATACGATCCATTGAGAATCCTGGCTTAAAAAATTTCCCTGCAGAATTGTCAAACATATGTATTTGTATTTCATTACTTGGGTAATAGCTGATTTGCCAAGTTCATTTACTACTGGTTGCTTCTCAAACATCTCAGTGGGATAATTAAGGAATACTAAGATCTGAAACTGTACTAAGTTAGGAGGGGGCTGGAGCCATTGCCCAAATCCCAGTCCTGATTAAACTGCTGTCCAGAATTAAATATTCAATAACTGAAATGCTCTTTTCTTCCTTTACTCTGAACAACTTATCAAGAAGACAGAGCTACTCCCCAAGTTGTGCAGAAGAGACTCCCCCTCAAATTATCTGTACTAATCAGATCAAAATCCTACAGACTTTCAATTGAAAGGCATTTAAACTCAAAATTGGTAATGGTCTAAGTGGTGTCTTCTCTCAGTGGATATACATGTGGGGAGAGAAAGTAAATAGTAACTCCAGGAGTATGACCTGCAAGAGAGTAAAGAAAGGCCAGGCACAGTTCAGGGTTATGGCTGAATACACTGGCACCAATGAGAATCCGGACAGCTAATACCCTCTCTTGAGAAATTGTGAATGTGAAGGATTCTGGAGAAGAGTGCTGAAGTATGATAGTACTAGAGTTTAAATGCTCTCAAAGAATCTTACTGGCTCATTACACAAAGAAAAGAGATATTTTAATCATAAGCTATCTATCATCACTTGAATTTGAATGCCTGTTGTTTGAAGTCACAAGCTACTGACTCCCATGATGTAGGTTTTCAGGTCTATTGCTGGAACAAAAAAGTATGAAAACTGAAAAAAAAAAAAAAATCCCCACGAACAACAACCAAATGGCTATGGAGCCAACAGAGAGAAGATATTATGTCTGAAATGCTGTCTCTTTTAAATTTTGAAAAAGAAGTGAAGATAATTGAATAATGAGTTTCTCGGAACCGTCCCTCTGGAGAAAACAGGAATATATGAGAGACTAGAGAGAATGTGTTTAAAAATAAACTATTGAGGTGTATAAGCCCCATTGCTATCATAAGACAAATGCATTCGATTCCTCAGTCCGTCAGTTTTCCAAGTTCATACACACATTAAAGGAGAGGATGCCCAGGGATCCAAAACAAAATTCTGTTTAAAATGCAGGCACCAAAGTAGGAGATAGTTGAGCTCTGTTGTCAGAAGTCTATTATGAAAGGGCAATTTTGATGATGATCCCCATTTACTTCCCATTTCTCCTGTTTTGATGTGCATTCCTTTTTGACACATAGCTGATAGACTCAAGGGGGGCCCTTAATAATTCCTTAGAGAGATACGCATGGTTTTCCATCAACTATGCATTGGGTGTTCGTAGGGGAGGTATTATTGATTTTTTCAATAGTGAAAAAGTTACCAAACTTAGTACTGACATGGTCTTGTTTTATCCTATCTCGTTACATGAGAAAATTGTATAGTTTTTTTACCCTCTCAATGCCCAGAAGTCCAGGCTTAAGGAGGGGAAACAGTTCAGACTCTTCAAATAAAATAAAAGTAAGACAGAAGAGCCGGAGAGCTTCTCTTGTCACATTTCTACAATTTCCGGCTTTCAAGCCGCCACTTACAAGTCACTGCTTGACATAATCTTTAGGCTTAAGCATGTGGAACAGTGGACCAACCAGCTTAATAAAAAGACAAAGATGATATGCAACTAATGGACAGAGCATTGCAACTAGGTGTTAGCACATCATTCATTGAACTAAATGCTCTTTCAAACTCTGCAGCAGAAACAATTAAAGTACTGACGGCAGTCTTAAGTTGCTTCAGATTGTCTGGCACAATTGATCCACAATTATCTTTGTACTCCCTGAAGCCCCCGAATGCTACCTTCTTCATTGACTTTAAATTTCCTTCACAATTCTCCAACCTGTGTTCTGGCATACTGAATTTCTGACAAACTGAATATCCATCGGAGAAGGCCATTTTGATAGACCTAGGAATCCTAACTATCCTATTAAAAATCTGAGTCATATGCCTCTTGAAAGCCAATAACCAGCTTGTCACACAAATGAGAAATCTTATCGAAAATTTAAAGATGAGAGTTAAACTTTATGACAAAAAAGATGACAACTAGTTTTTTTTTTTCATTATTTTCGTAATACAGCTTGTTAGAGAAATTCTATGATATAAGATTTATAGCAAAGAGGCAAATTCTACTTCCAAAATTTGAACTTTAAAATCACCCATGTCTAGTATGGCCAAGGAATTTTGTTTACCATTTTTGCACCCATTGGGCCAAGACTCTGATGATCAGTATAAACACTGTTGATATAAAATATATTTTCCTGGACATTCATTTACATGGTTGTTTGGACATCTCTTTGCTACATAGAAAATTACTAAGTAGCTGATTCATCAGAATCACTGTGAACATCTTATGGAATCCAACCAGATGTGCTTTGTTTCATAAGCACTGCGAAAAAGAATTTGTTTTGGAATGTAGGCATTAACGCAATCTTATACAAATAAATACCTTTCTCATAATTTATTTACTTTAATCTTCTCCCTTTTTTTGCTGTTGATGTCTGGCAGGAAATTGTGCAATTAGGTGAGTGAAAAACTCTAAAGATGGAGAGAATCAGCCACCTTCCTTGGTTGAATAAGGTTGCTATTGCCCTAAGAAAAAGATAGTATTTGATCCAAACTGAAAGGTCATTTTCAGCTGTTATGTAAAGACCTACAGTTGGGTATGCAGTGGACCCGAGATCACTAATATAATTTAGTTAGGTGAAGAAGATAATCCATGGATTATCTTTTTTAATCTAAACTGTACATTCGATTTTTTTTTTCTCAATTAGGTGCATTCTGATATAAACGTGATGAAGAATATTTTAGCTGGCACCAAAATTAGCAAGATTTTGGGAACTTTCCAAAAGTATAAACTAAACTGTGTCTGATGAGGGCATCAGAATGTATCTTTATTCAGTATCATGGACTAAAAAAGAAAAACAACTTTTATTTGTGCAGCATGTGAGAAACCTTCATCAGGATATCATGTTTGCATTCTTAGTTCTGTTTTCCCAGCAATTCCATGAAGAACCCTGCATGAATTTCCATGGATCTTATTTAAAATGTTTATTAAAATTGCTACTTGACACAAGCTTTACTATTTTATACTAATTTCTTTCTTTCTTTTCTGAATAATAATTCACATGGTCTATTGCATGTATATGTGGCAAAAATGTGTGTGTATATATATTATACATAGTCTAATTCTTTGATGCTTTGTGGCTTGAGGAAAATGTTAATATTTTAAAAGATGTACTTTCAGAAAATACTTTACTGTTAATAAATATATTAATATTTAATACTGGAAGCCCCATTCCCATGATACTCTTAATCTTTCTTTTCCTATTTACTTTTTTTTCCCTTTGTACTTATAATCTTAAGTACCGTATAATCACCTTGTTTGATTGTATTTTCTGTTTATTATCTATTTTCTCCCCCTGGAATATAAAATCCCTGAAGGCAGGAGGCTTTGCTTTGTTCACTGGCATATCCTCAGCACCTAGAATGGTGCCTGTCACATAGTAGCTATTCAACAAATATTTGTTAATGAATGAATGGTATCATTAGTCGCAATAAAGGGCAGTGTAAACACTGAATACAGTTTTCATTCTATAAATCCTTGATTCTATCTTTCCCAATAATTTAATGATGGCCCAGTAGTCTATGTTTAATAATCACCCTAGGGAATATTGCTAAAGGTGTTAAGTATTAATTGCTTCAAACACAGTGGGAGGTTTATATTGTTGGAGAAATTAAGTCTCATATAAGATCTTAAACAAGAAGCACTGCTTTTCATATATTCAACTTTTGAGATAGTTACTTATCATCTGAAAAAGGAAGGCAAATTTGGGGAATATAGTGAACACTTCTGGAACTCAATATTGTAACTGTACATAGTTCCTCCTCCAAAAGTAAATTCAATACAACTATTACTTTCAGTAAAATAAATAAGAAATTTTAATATACTCAGATGATTAGAGATTCATATTTATTCTCATCCTCCCTCCCCATTCTCTCTTTCTCTCTCTCTCTCTCTCTCTCTCTCACACACACACACACACACACACACACACACACACACACACACACACGCACACGCAAAGATTGTGGGAAAAAGAACTGTCAGAAAGACCCTGATATAAATGTATAAATGAAAAGAAGAAACAGCTAGGAGTCAGAATTCCTGGACTATGGCTTTAGTTCTGCCAATATCCGGCCAAGTGATCTTGGCCAATTAATTTCTCTTTGAAGAGTCTGTTTTATCATTGATTAAGCATTTAAGATCCTATCACTCTCTAAAAAGTCTGTAATTATTTGATTTTATTACTCAATGTCGCCCTAATAATTTTAATAAAAAGAAATATCAGGAGTTACCAATAGGAAATATTATTGTTTAAGCACATAAGAAGAAGCACAGAATAAAATGAAACTAGAAATTAATAATGTTTCTTTAATCAAGTTTAACATATTAAGTGAGCAATTTTGAAAAATATATCAAAGTAGAAAGAAACGATTAAAGAACAACTATGGTTAGATTTTAGTCACCAATCTTTTATTTTTAATATTCTTACTAGTTGTGTTCATATTCTATACATCTGTATCCTGATTTTGAAAATAAATATTTAAATGAAAAAAGCTGCAATGTTATCTTTTTTTTATCTATCTGCATACATATGCAAAAATTTTTTAAGATTAATGAAACTGAATTTCCGTTTGGACTCTAAAAAATGTCTATAATCCCACAAATGGAAGATAAGGTGGGAAAAAAATTTGTGTATATGATTCCAATAGCGTTTCAATTTTTGATGGATTAAAAAAATCACTAATTCCCATATTGCTTTATTTCTCATTTTTATAGGCAGAACATTATCATTTGGAGACAACAGTGTTAACGTCTGCTCCCCCAACTCAGAGCATTGCCTTTGGTGAACAACTATGTTGCCTATATAATTAATCAGAGGAAATTTCAAAATACTTTATACCATCAATCTCTTTGACAACATATCTAACAGCTTATTTTCATCTTGCCTTTGGAATCATGCCAGATAGCAAAATCTAGTATCTTTAGGTAAAGCTCGGCCTAACACCTGCTTGCATTGTTACCTGTCCTGCTGGATGGAGGTTGTTCACCCCAAACAAGCCAGTGAAGAGAATTTCATTAATTCACCTCTGTATCTTTAATCAGCACCAACTCTTCCCCATCGTCTTTGAGGGATTCACCTCCATTTATCACAAATGGACCCGGCAGCTCCTTTGTTGTTACAGTAAAGGAAAGACTTTTCCTTACTGTATCAGAACCTCCTTCCTGTATGTTGGCTACTCTGAGAAGGGTCTTGCCTCTCATGTTTATGCCTACGGTTTTACACTCAGAATTTAAAATAAGCTGATGATGACTGGGACAATTTAGGCTGATTTACATTTTATATTTTCAATTAGTCGAGACCAACAAGATAATTATATTATTCCCACTTTAAAATTTAAGTCATCAAGACAGAGCAAGTACCAAACTCTCCAAATAGGTCCCTAGTAAGACCAAGATTACAACACAGGAGTTCTTGGTACAGTATTTATGTTTCTAATTATATAAAAGGTCATCTTGCACTAAGACAGACCCTGCACAGTCAAATAGAAAATACACTGGATTGGAAATCAAACAATATGGATTTTACCACTAATTGAATACAATACCACAGGTAGTTATCCAAGTTGCGACTATATTCATTCAATACTAATTTATTTAATAAACAATTAAATACTCATTCTGTGCCTGAAATAGGCAGAAAGTAGTTTCAAGGTGACAAACTGATAAGAGTGTGTATAAACCACAAGTACACGATGGTGAGGGAATTTGGAGGAATTGCTCTTATGGGGCTCTGCTGGGATGACTGGTTTTGATATCTGGTCCTTTCATTCAAACTGACAATGACAGAATTAACAAAATTATAAGGATGTTTTTAGATTTGTGAAAATACAACTTCAAACTTTTTTGGTTTATCAATTTTCCTATGTGATTCTCCTTATTTGCTATACCAAGGAC
>NW_011889165.1:846667-860252 GCF_000151845.1 Pteropus vampyrus | reverse complement strand
TGGAAGATAAGGTGGGAAAAAAATTTGTGTATATGATTCCAATAGCGTTTCAATTTTTGATGGATTAAAAAAATCACTAATTCCCATATTGCTTTATTTCTCATTTTTATAGGCAGAACATTATCATTTGGAGACAACAGTGTTAACGTCTGCTCCCCCAACTCAGAGCATTGCCTTTGGTGAACAACTATGTTGCCTATATAATTAATCAGAGGAAATTTCAAAATACTTTATACCATCAATCTCTTTGACAACATATCTAACAGCTTATTTTCATCTTGCCTTTGGAATCATGCCAGATAGCAAAATCTAGTATCTTTAGGTAAAGCTCGGCCTAACACCTGCTTGCATTGTTACCTGTCCTGCTGGATGGAGGTTGTTCACCCCAAACAAGCCAGTGAAGAGAATTTCATTAATTCACCTCTGTATCTTTAATCAGCACCAACTCTTCCCCATCGTCTTTGAGGGATTCACCTCCATTTATCACAAATGGACCCGGCAGCTCCTTTGTTGTTACAGTAAAGGAAAGACTTTTCCTTACTGTATCAGAACCTCCTTCCTGTATGTTGGCTACTCTGAGAAGGGTCTTGCCTCTCATGTTTATGCCTACGGTTTTACACTCAGAATTTAAAATAAGCTGATGATGACTGGGACAATTTAGGCTGATTTACATTTTATATTTTCAATTAGTCGAGACCAACAAGATAATTATATTATTCCCACTTTAAAATTTAAGTCATCAAGACAGAGCAAGTACCAAACTCTCCAAATAGGTCCCTAGTAAGACCAAGATTACAACACAGGAGTTCTTGGTACAGTATTTATGTTTCTAATTATATAAAAGGTCATCTTGCACTAAGACAGACCCTGCACAGTCAAATAGAAAATACACTGGATTGGAAATCAAACAATATGGATTTTACCACTAATTGAATACAATACCACAGGTAGTTATCCAAGTTGCGACTATATTCATTCAATACTAATTTATTTAATAAACAATTAAATACTCATTCTGTGCCTGAAATAGGCAGAAAGTAGTTTCAAGGTGACAAACTGATAAGAGTGTGTATAAACCACAAGTACACGATGGTGAGGGAATTTGGAGGAATTGCTCTTATGGGGCTCTGCTGGGATGACTGGTTTTGATATCTGGTCCTTTCATTCAAACTGACAATGACAGAATTAACAAAATTATAAGGATGTTTTTAGATTTGTGAAAATACAACTTCAAACTTTTTTGGTTTATCAATTTTCCTATGTGATTCTCCTTATTTGCTATACCAAGGACTCTGAGAATCTCATAAAACTATAAAAGCTCATCTCCAATTATAAATAACAGATGGACACAAATTTTGTATCAATTTCAGGAATTCACAAGTTCCCCAAATCCTATCCTAGACCCCAGTTAGAAACCTGTACCCTAAACTAAAAGGCAGCACAACTTCAGGAGCGCATCTTCGTCATTTGCTGTGATGACCTTGGTGCTAGCTCCACGATCCATTTATTCCTCGAATATTATTGAGCATCTAATATGTGCTGCACACTGTTCTAGATGACGAGTTATCTCAGGGAACAAGACAAAGTTCCCTGACTTCAGGAGGTTGGAAGGCAGACAATAAACAAAAATAATAACTAAATTACACGGTGTGCCACTAGGTGGTAAGTACTATGGAAAAAAAAAATAAAGTTGGGAAGTGATTTGGGGGTGCCAGGGAGCATGGAGGAGAAAGTCTGCAATCTAAAATATGATGGTCAGGGAGGCCCCACAGAGCATTTGGCATTCAAATAAGACTTGGAGGTAAAGCAACAAGCCAGTTATAGATATCTAGGGAAAGTACTCCAGGCAGAGAAAACACCAGTGTAAGGGGTCTGAGAGGGCATCGCTGGGTAGGACTGGAATGGAGTGAGAGATAGGAAAATAGTGGAGATAAAAATCGGAGAAGTAAAAGGTGTGTGGGGAGGGGCCAGTGGCAGGTCGCAAAGGGTCTCTATATCTCTGGGATGGGAAATACTTGGAGAGTTTGAAGTGAAGTAACATGATCTGATTTATGTTTGAAACGAAAGGACCACTGTGGTTGTTGGGTTGGGAGGCAAGAGATTTGCAGTTATGAGGTCGCTGTAGAGATCCAGAGACAGATGATGTGGCGTGCACTATGGTGGGATCTGGGAGGGGGTGAGAGGTGGCCAGATTTTGGATGTATTTTGAAGATATATCCAAGTGCTGATCTATTTGTGTGTGGAACACGGTAAGAAAGAAGTGAAATATGCCTCCAAGGTTATTTTGGCCTGTGTTGCCATTAACTCTAATTGCAGGGGGAACAGAAGGAGGCTAGAGGGTGGATGGCGGTAATGACAGTACAATCATTTGAAGGTTTACTGGGAAAGTATCAGCCACTCTGTAGGCTGTATCTAAATTTCTCCACTTTCATTTATGATCAGTATTTTCAGCAGAAAATTGAACTTAATATTTTACTTTTATTTAGTTTACAGATGGATCAAACTTTCCCCATAAAGCCTTCCTTGGCTATTCTAGTCTCCCTCTCTGAAATCACAGCCCAGTTTGGCCACGCATTTGCTGTTTTTAAAATTGTTCTCTAAGTGCTATGTAGGTCTTGATGTTTTATCCCCCTAATTAGATGTTAAGGTTTAAAAATGTAGTAGCTATTTTCAGTCCCTTTTTTGTATCTCACCAACTGTACCTAGCACAGTGCCAGGCAAGTTGAATCACTTCATACAGTTCCGACTGATAAAAAACTTTATGTTGTACTTTACATCCCCAGGTGGATACTAGCCTAATGGGGAAGGGATCACTTTGTAAATTATATATGTCTAACCACTTTGCTGTGTACTTGAAATTAATATAAATAAATATCGAATGTCAACTCTAATTGAAAAAAAAAGGAATATTAAACAGAATTTAAAAAACACCCAAATATCTGCAGTTTAAAAATAAAAGAGGTAATTACAATTTAATTAGATTAGAATGGTTAAAAATAAAAGAATGAAATAACTCATATAAGATAAATTTAAAAAAATTCTCTGCAGAGTTGTTCCTTACAGCAACTTCCCTTCTTTTCATTTTTGCTCTCAGCTCTGAAAACGGAACAGCTTGAGACATCAAAGCCTTTTACAATTGACAAAGTTTGTATAATCGGTGAAAAGATAAACCACATGCAACACATTTGCGTCTCAATACATTTCCTGAGCTGCAATCTGGATGTGAATAACTAAGGCCAACACTTGGGCAAACTCAATGGGATCTGAAATTTTGATTAATGCTACAACCACATTCAAATATTTTGTGTCTTTGAGAGAGAACCATGTTTAAAAATCTGTCAATTCTGCTCTGTAGAATTTGAGTGTTTGATCTCTTCAGTGTTTCTTTTTATTTTCTTACAAGTGAAACATAAGGTTCATTATCAATTGATTAAATTGGCAGGCTGTCAAATAAAGAACACAATCATATGTGGTTGCCTGAACTATTAAGGTACCACTAACTTCATTATGTTGGCACAGCAGAGGGCTATTAAAGATTATAGTAAATGTTTCTAGTACTTTCAATAAATTGTTTTTTCCCGAATGTTCATCTTTCATGTTAGTTGTAAAGGAAGCTTCTTTCCGTGGTTCCACTTTATTGATGCATCCCAATTCTGGACCTAGTAGACTTTATTTACTCATCTGTATTTGACTAATGTTTATTTCTATTCTATTGGAATCCAGTGGTAATCGGTTCTGATGCTGGGAAAAGTGGTCTTGAAGGTTAGCAGCAACACACTTGGGGAGAGAGATGGGGTAAAGCAGACAGATTGCCACTTTACATCATTTGTGGATCAGGCTAGTGGTTACTGGTCTTCCTGTCTGTTAGAGGCACTAAAATTTACCTGTTTTGAATTCTGACACTGGACAGACTCTTGGGCTCTTTGTTTCCTTTCTCCTTCAGTATGAGCTCTGAGCAGGAGTTTATTTCAAATTACCTTCCATTATAGACAGTGCATTTTGCACTGTGTCTTTCCGACTGACCTTTCCCCTCTCGGAGTGTCTTCATTTCTAAAACTTGAGCCCTTCAAGAGGAGAAGATGTTTGTATTGGAGACAAGGAAATGCATTTGCCTTTTTTTCTTCTTTCATTTTTTACCCCTTGGAATTTGCTTATTTAGGTTTTGATAAGGAAAGGGAAATTTCTCTAATGTGTGAGTTATCCAGGTCCTTTATTTCTTAGTCTTTGACGGCTCTTCTCTCACTTTTAGGTAATCTATCACTTGCTATCACATCTATCAGAAGGGAAAGATGATTAGGAAAAATGCATATTAGCCAATTTTGGAACTTGCTATTTACATAAGACATTTTATGAAGATCGGATATGGAAGTAATTAAATAAAATTAGAGTCTTCTATTATAAGATTTAAATGGAATTATACTGTCTCTTATTATCACGAGTAATCCATTTAAAAAACTTACATGCAGTGATTAAAGGAGTATGGACTGTTATCAACTTGAGGAGAATAGAAATATTAGACTTTTGACTCAACTGATGTTGTTTCACACAAACACTCTGATGTACCTATCTTTTAGGTGGGGAAAAAAGTATTTTTGACACTATTTGGATGCTATAATTTTACATCTAACTTCTCCCCCAAGCTTAAACTTAAGTTCTACTTCCTTTACAATACTTGCCCCTAATTCAAGGCATCTTTCAATGTGTCCATAAATGTGACTTTCTCCCTTCCATTTTTTATAGTTCTATATCCACTTCTACTTTATCTTTACCACCTGATGTGTTACTTATTTCAACCTCACCATTTTATAGAGTTGGAAAGTTCTTGAAGGTAGTATCATGTCTTTAAATGACTTTTACATATTTCATAGTCACTAGTAGAGTTCTGACTGCCATAATCATTTAAATGACTAATTTGTAATAAAATTGCATACATGTGTTTTGCTACAGGTAAAAAATTCTCATATATGATCAGATTTATTAACTTTCTAACAAGTTATTGGATGATATATCACCTCATGTTGGCTTTAGATTGCTCAGAAAAACAGGAAAACTCATTCTAACTGAGATTGCGTGTACTAATCATTTTCTGGGCCCTCTTTCCTTAGGGACACTCTGAGAAGAAAGATTGCCTGTTTATTTATCAGTCAAGTTGAAAAAGAATAAATCAATAAGACCAACCTGTAGGGATAAATTTGTAGCCTATGTAAACACGAAAACTCAGAGAACAAAATAAATATTTGGGGCATTATAACTGTCCAAATTATGTCTATAATAATGTTCATTTTAAAAATTAACTTTGAAATAAAAATTAAATTGGAGAAGACCGTTTTATTCACATATTCTGTCTTATCTTTGCAATTTCTTTGAAACCAGTTTCTATATTCACATAATGGCCACATGCACACATAGAATGTATACTTCTATCTTCTTGCTCTTATAGAAACACATCTTTATTTTCAAAGAGAGAGTTTTACTTTTTATGAGTGTGAGAACAGAAGCAAAAGAACGAAGGACCTCTATAGTTCCATTTTCATAATAGAATTCTGTTGTTCTGGAATGATTTATTTTTGAATAAGAAAAAATGTAAGGAACTTGGAACACAGACAAAAGTACCTTCTCATCAAAGGTTGTCTATCGTTTCATGAATCACATGTGATGGATGAGATTTATGAATTAGAATCTGTGTCAAAAGATTTACAACATACTAAATTAATTATGACATCTTCTCGTCGGTGCGCATAAACTTTCAACAAAATATCTATATCATCACCACAGGAGCATGGCCGGCCCAATTCTTTCATTCTACTGCAGCATATCCAGACCCTGTCACTGTAGTTGATGAATTCTTGAAGGAATGGGCCTCAGATCAATTAAAATAAACACCACAAGCTGATTTATCAAATCTTTTCTGAATGCTCTCAGAAAATGTCAAAAATCTGATCCATTGACAGAAAAAAGTCAGAGAATCGTGGCAGCCTATGGGATCACAAGACCTTTTCAAAACCATCATAAATCACCACAGAAAACAAATGGGGCACCATGTGATAAGATTTCTTCTGACAGCTTTGCCTCAACAAGACATATATGAGATAAATGGATACCTTTGTCTATACACAATTGCTAGTTTACAAAGTTCCAAGTTGTCAAATTGTAAAATACACTGGTATCAAAGTCTTTCCAAATAATATACCTTTTTGGATATACAAGAGTAGATTTAAAATAACATCCCCTTCAGTTCTATTTCATTGTTGCAAGCTATGTAATATTCCTGCTGGTGAGTGAGCTTTTTGGAAAAAAACACATACATATGGCAGACCCCAAATTTACCTTCATATACATCTTTGACTAAACTAATGAAACTTTCTTCCCTTTCCATTATTAAAAGAAAACTGCTTTATAGAGCTAAAGTGCATCTAATCAAGGTACCCTTTTTTTTTTTTAAATCACCTCAGTCTTGCCTTATTTCATGTAGATTAAGAGCACATTCGGAGACAGGAAATAATAGGTTAACCTATCCTAAACTACTTCAGAAATAGAGAAATGCTTCCATTAGTTAATTTTTGCAAATATGATCAAAACCTATAGGCATAATGTATAGGTCTCGGATTTCATAGTAAATTTTAATGATAAATTATTACTCATATATTCCTCTGTAGGTGGCAAAAAAAAGTAGCACAAATATGATAAATTTCATGTTATAGGGAGCTGGTTTCCCTAATTTAAAGGAGTCAAAGAGTCTCATTCTCAAATTTGAGTTTATTATGAATGTTTATTGCTTCTACAGCAAAAAAATAAAACAAAATAAAATAAAATAAAAAGAGTAGTATTAGAGGTTTCAGATACTACTTATTTTTCAAAGAGCAAAAAATCCAGTGGACTGGAGACACAGTTCCCAGTGTATACCTACAACTGACAGTACCTCGGCAATTTTTCTTTTTTTTATATCTTTAAGGCCTACTTAAATCCTACTACTTCATGAAACTTCCTTCTTCAACTATGGAAGGTCTGATTATTTGATTACTAATCCAAGTTACTCTCACTTCCAGGTCCTGCCACTTACCAGTTTCTATGAACCATGGTAAATTATTCAATTTTAATAGTAGGGAACCATTTCATTATTATCAAATATCTGGGTAGTGTTCTAGGATTAGTTTATAGTAGATATCCTGAAACATGTATAGAACAAGATTTGATGCTTCTTTGTTCAGAATGGTTTAAAGAGAAAAAAACATGGTTGAAATTGTTAAAAAAAGAATTGCAGTTGATCCAAAGATTTCATTTATTTCACAAACATTTGCTGAGAACCTGTGTTTCATTGTACTGGGCTAGACCCCAGAGTTACTGTGCTCAACAGCTATCACTAAGTAACATTAGGTAGTTACTAGTGGAGAGATAGAAGTCTCACCCATTTTTCCTTTGTTTGCTTGGTCACCTCGATAGAATTGCTAGGGAAGTAAATGGCAACAACTCTTAGAGACCCTTCTTTGTCAATTAAAACATCAAAGAATGGTCTTTGCCTTTTAAGCAATAGTCAACAGAGAAGAGAAGATAATGTAAAAATCATTCTTACCAGGATATCTAATTTGACAGCCCATTATCCCAATGATTTTATACTTGTTATGTTAGTGTAACATGAATTTCCATCCATTCATTCAGAGCAAATCTCAGGGTCATCAGTGGTCACTCTGAAATATCTATTAATTTAAAAAATGAACAGGAGAGCCCATTACTTCTGAAGGGCACAAAGCAAATGTGCCAAGCTTATTTTGGAAGCAGAAGAGCTATAACAAAGATTACAGGTGGTGAAAACTGTTCAGATCTTAATCTTAGCCAATACTTCAAGCTATGAGCAGCATCTTTGTGGGAATGTGGGTATGTGTCTTTTTTTTCTGAATTTCCTCCCATCTGGGATTTTCTCTCAGAGTAACAAGCAATGAGTTCATTCCATGGCCTTCAATTGCTCTTGTACCATGCTAATTTCAAAATTCCAACTAAAAATAAGTACTTTGCTATGAGTCAGTAAATGGAATACATTAATAAAGCTTGAGTGTTTGGCTCCTTTCCAGATTTGAGAACCTGATCATGCTGGCTGCGATGGAGTGTTCGATTTTTTGTTTAGCGTAAAGGAAAATTACCCTATACAGCTTTTAACTCCCCAAGGCTATCCCTAAAAGCCTTGCTCAAACTTCTAAGGTGCCTGGACTAGTATTTGAGCTTAGTAAAGCTGTTGGCAAATCCCAGTGAAATTTTTTGACAGATTCATCTTTTAGCCTTTGGGAAAGTGAAGGTGCTGCAGGCAAGATATTTGATTAATGCCATGAAAAATAGTGTTGCTGGCACAGCTGGTATGTTGGGAGAAAAATTCATCACTAACTCTAAAACTGCCATGTAATTTTCTCCCCACAGTTCTTTTCCTCACTTGACAGAAGATTTGCACAGGACAAACTACGTTGACAGAGGACAAGTCAGCCAGATGTTGAGGTATCTCTAAACATGACAGATCACTATGTTTTAGCTCAGATTAATTCGCTTATTAGAGGTAGACCTAAATCACTGGTCATTGTCAAATCAGTTGTCACCACTAGCAAATCATGTCACATTTCTGAACAAAAATAGTTCCAGTTTTCAAGAGTTGCTCTAACCTCAGCCCCTTTCTGCTGTGAGATTCCAATAAATGGCACAAACAGGACTTCCCTCTTAACCAAGGCTAGCATTTCAAAATGTGCAGTTCTAGCTAAGTAGCTACTCATCCACTTGCTTTTTGTCAGGCTAGGAGGAACAGGGAAAGTGTGATTTCAGAGTGTGACAACTGCCGAGTTCAGAATTGCTCTAAATTTGTGATATCACCTTCTCCCCTCATCCCTCATCCCTTGCCTTTCCATAGCACCCCACCAGGTGTTACCATGCTCCTGACATAAGCCAATGGCCAAAGGCAAACAAAAATTTATTCGCCAAAAAGAAAATGTCAACAGTATCTTTTGGAATGAGCAGTTATAACTCTGTTCCATAAATTCATACAAAGCATCTTCTCCTGTGAGGGCTTGGTGTCCTCTACTAAATTCATTAACTCTTTCTAGCTCAACTCCCAACAGACCAATTGTCCAACTTATGAACTCAGGACCACAACTGGCCCCAGAGTTGGTGGGCTCAAGAAGAGTGTCAAGGAGTAAATAAGCCATAGAAAGTAGCTAATCTCTTCATCTCAGGAGGCTGAGTTAAGAAATGGGAAACACTGGCAAAAGAGCAGTGGAAAATTTGACAACAACTATGTTTGCACTGTGGCTGTCTTGTGAAGGGAGAATGACCTTCTATTGGGCTCATTGGGAGCTGGTGCTCCTGAGAGCAAAATTTCCTTTCGACTAAATGTAATAAATCAAAGAAAAGTGCCGCCATAAAAAAGCAACATTTCTGCCTCTTGTGTGTGTATTTTTTCTCTACAAGACCAACCACAGTTTAGTAATTTAAGCTAGGTTACAATGTAGAGCGGACATTGACTACATAGAAAAGAATGTATGGTTATAGAGATACTCAGCATGTACCCTGGATTCTTAGTTCTTATTTTGTTTGAGATCTCAATATTACAGTAGGTCCCCACTTAATAAGGAAGTTAATCTGTGCTACTTTTTGACATAACTCAAAAACTACTGAGGCTTCTGGTCAGTATGGCAGAGTAGGCAAATGCTGTGCTTGCCTCCTCTCATGACCACATCAAAATTACAACTAAACTACAGCCATAATTGGGAGTCACCTGAAGTCTAGCTGAATAGAAGTCTTATGACTGGAGACATACAGAAGAGGCCACCTTGAGACTAGTAGGAGGGGTGGAGATACAGAATGGCCTGGTCCTACACCTGTGTGTGGTGGTTGAGAATCGGGAGGGATATCGTGGCTACAGAGGTTCCCCTGGGGGAGTGAGGGGTCCCAGCCCCACAGCAGGCTCCCCAGAACAGGGTTCCAGTGTCAGGAAGGGTAGTCCTCACATCTTCTGGTTGTGAAAACCAGCAGAGATTGTGGTTGAGTGAGATGGAGAACAGCTGGAGTCACGGACATTCCTCCTAAGGGTTCTGTGTGTGGTACCTGGTGAGGGACTCATTCACTCTGAGCTGGAGCTGCAGCTTGAAAGGCACCAGAGATACATGGGGTGGAACTGAATTCTCTGGCTTCAGGGCAGGGGATGGAGGGGCAGCTTTCGCCCAGATGAAAGTGCTGCCAGAAGCCATTGTTCCTTTGTTGAGCCCTCTCTCATTCTGGTGCGCAGATGTAGGTGGCCGCCGTATCTGAGTCTTCATCAACCTGGCTAATGCTGGTCACCCCGCTGTGGTGATTTTCTGAGACTTCTCTTCACCCAACTAGCAGTCCTACTGAAGCCATTCCAGAGGCTTTTCTGTATAAATGGCCTGTCTTGGCTCATGCTGCAGACTTTTATAAACTTTCTCAAAGGTTCACAAAACCCAAAGAAGCAGCATCTGGCCTCTGAGTACCCAATATTTCTTGCTGAGCAGCCCCAAGCCCGGCGTCAGCAGCCAGTCTTGGTTTATAGCTTGGCTTCTCAAGGCACCTAAAAGTCCAAGGAGGGCGGCAGCCATCTGCGAATTATTTGATGACTCTCGCCAAGTGGCTCCAGCAGGGCACAGGCTGTGGCTGAACTTGGCCTGCTGTGGGGCCCCTCCCATGAGTCCCTGGGGTTGACACAATCAGTGGCCAGTTCTGAACCAAGCCAGGGCATTACCTGCAGCTGCATCTGAGGGCGACACTTCCAAAGGGCAGACTGGGAAGGCACCAGAGTCCTGCTAAAGTGAATCCTGCTCCATAGGGTCAGCAACTCACAGAGGCTAGTCTTCACAACCAATCAGCCCAAGGATCAATCCTTCCCACTGACATGCAAATGGCAACCAAGGCTCAACTACAGCAAGAAGTCAAACACAACTCACACAAGGGGCACACCTGGAGCACTGGGCTAAGGTGACTAGGGAAGACTGCACCACTGGGCCCCACAGGGCACCTACTACATAAGGCCACTCTAAGACTGGGAGACATAGTAGCCCTACTAAATACATAAAAATGAACACATGGAGACAGCCAAAATGGGGAGACAAAGAAACATGTTCCAAATGAAAGACCAGAACAAAGCTCCAGAAAAAAAATTAAACAAAATGGAGACAAGGAGTCTATTAGATGCAGAGGTCAAACACTGGTTAAAAGGATGCTCAATGAATCTAGGGGAAGAATAGATTAATTCAGTAAGCCCTTTAACAAAGAGACAAAAACAAAAATGAAGATAAAAAACATGAAAAAGAACCAGTCGGAAATGAAGAATACAATAACTGAAATGAAGAAGACAGTATAGAGAATCAACAGTAGACTAGATAAAGTAGAGGATCAAATCAGTGATTTAGAAGATAAAGTAGTAGAAAACACCCAGTCCGAACAGTGACAAGAAAAAAATAAATAAAAATAGTTTAAGAGGCCTCTGGGACACCATTAAGCATACTAACATTTGCATCATAGGGGTACTAGAAAAAGAATAGAAAGAGTGAGAAATTGAAAACCTATTTGAAGAAATAATGACTGAAAAATTCCCTAACCTGGTGAAGAAAATAAGCATACACGTCCCAAACAAGGCAAACTCTAAGAGGCCCACACCAAGACACATCATTAAAATGCCAAAGGTTAAAGACAGAGAATCTTAAAAGCAGCAAGAGAAAAGCAATTAGTTACCTGCAAGGAGACTCCCATAAGACTGTCAGTTGATTTCTCAACAGAAACTATGAAACAATCAGGCCAAAAGGGATTGGCATGAAATATTCAAATTGATGAAAAGCAAGGACCTATAACCAAGATTACTCTACCCAGTGAAGCTATCATTTAGAATCAAAAGATAGATAAAAAGCTTCCCAGAAAAGGATAAGCTAAAAAAGTTCATCAACACCAAACCAGAATTACAAGAAATGTTAGAGGGACTTCTTTAAAAAGAAGAAGAAAAAAAGAGATTAAAAGTACGAATAACAAAATGGCAATAACTACATGTCTATCAACAATTACTTTAAATGTAAATGGATTAAATACTCCAATCAAAAGACACGGGTGGCTGAATGGATAAGAAAACAAGACCCTTACATATACTGCCTACAGAAGACTCAGTTCTCATGGAAAGACACAAACACAATAAAAGTAAAGGAATGGAAAAAGATATCTCATGAAAATGGAAATGAAGGAAAAAGCTGGGATAGCAATACTTATGCCAACAAAATAGACTTTTAAACAAAAGTCATAATAAAGACAAAGAAGGACCCAGTAACTACACTTCCGGGTATATATCTGAATAAACCCAAAATACTACTTCAAAGGGATGTGTGAATTCATATGTTCATTGCAGTATTATTTACAATAGTACAAACTGTAAATAATAGCCAAGAAATGGAGGCAATTTGGGTGTCCACCAGCAGATGAATAGAAAAAAAAGAGGTGGTACATATATACAATGGAATATTACCTGGCCATAAGAAGAATTGCCATTTGCAAGAACATGGATGGACCCAGAGGGTATTGTGCTGAGTGGAGTAAGTCAGACTGAAAGACAAATGCCACACATGGAATCTAAAGAACAAAATAATCAAACAAAACAGAAACAAACTCATAGATACAGAGAACATTTTGAAGGTTGCCAGATAAGAGGAGATTGGGAAGGTGGGTGAAAAAGGGGAAAGGATTAAGAAGTACATATTGGTAGTTACAAAATAGTCATGGGGTATAAAGTACAGTATAAGGAATATGTTCAGTAATATTGTAATAACTATGTATTGTGTCAGATGGGTACTAGATGTATTGGAGCAATCACTTCATAAGTTACATAAATGTCTAACCACCATGTTGTGCACCTGAAACTAATAGAATATTGTATGCTGACTGTAATTGAAAAAAAAGTTATTAGAAAAAAGAAACTCAAAAAAAGAATATACAACTGAGCATGCAGATGTTAAAAAAAAGTACTGAATTCCATGAAATGAATTAATAGAAAAAACTGAATTGTAAAGAAATAAATATCCCCAGTGTACTTAAAAAATAAAGGAAATAATAAGATACCACTATATGTCTTTTAGAAGAGTTAAAATGCATAACAACTGACAATAGCAAAGTTGGCTCATGAGATCAATGTTTATAGAGACCATCTATATTCATAGTAGCTTGTATATGGCCTTTATAGTTAAAGGAGAATTTTGCTTAAAAATAAAAAAAAACTATAGCAAAGGGAGCATGAAATAGACTGGTAAAATTAAATCCGAACTAAAATGGAAATAATTTCTTTCTGCTCATATTTCTCTTGATAGTACTTCTACTTTCCAGGTCAGAGTCGTCAGGACTGACATGTTGAGGTGACTTTCAAGTTCTCCCTGTCTCTTTCCCTTTTCTCTTTCAATATCAGATCAGTAACGCCAAGTCCTCAATTATTCCTCCTTACTCCTTTTCCAAGCCCACTGCCCCTACGCCAGTTCTGACCTTCTACCCCTACAAGCACAGTTATAACAGCTCCTTAATCTTCCTGCCTCTCACCTCTCTCTCCTATAATCAATCTGTCCTGTGCATC
>NW_011889165.1:821310-845472 GCF_000151845.1 Pteropus vampyrus | reverse complement strand
TTCTACATGGGTAGAAATTCAGTGGAAAAGTCCTTATTTTATAAACTTGGATCTTCTAAGCTTTTTGTATTTTTTTTTAGAGCTTAGCATATTTTATTTTCATAGGCCCATGAAAGCATCATAAATTATGAGACAGAACCTACTAAGTGATAACTATTATGAAAGAAAGCACATTTCTGACCTTAAGAAATTTAGAATCTGACAGGTAGATGTGACAAGGACAAGCACATTATATAATTACCATATAAGAAAGAAAAGTGGCATCATAAAAATATACACATAGCAGCCTTAAGGTTCTGAAGAGACTTGCAAGCCTAGAGGTCAAAGAATGCATCATAAGATAGATTTAATTGGAACTTGAAGGATGGATAGACTTTCGACAAAAAGGTAAATCATGGATTCTAGCTCTGGAGGTTATGAAAGGCTTCATGGAAGAAGATACGAAGGATGATAGTAGTAACTTGATGTTATATAAAAGGGAGAAGGATGGTCCAGGCAAAGACACTTGGCTAGTCAAAGCCATGGAGTCATGGCACACTCTGCCAATCACACAAACGTAATAGGGCTGGAGCATTGGAATGGGGGGGAAGTGGAGCATCAGGAGACAATGCTGAAATATAAAGATGGTAGGACTAAGAAGTTAATCCTACTGGACAGATGCGGCACAAACAAAAAAAGGAGGGGTAAAGTTTTTGAGTATGGTCAGTTTGGAATCAAGGAGAAAAATTCAACAAACTCGTTTCTCACGACCTCAATCTCCTTAGCAAAAAAGAAAGGATGAAAAGGCTCACTTTCTGATCCCAGCACATCCTTACTCACAAATCCTCAAAGGATATCTGTTTCCTATGTCAGACCTAGGTGTAGAGTTTCTAAATGGTCTCAGGGTGCCTTCTCTTTCGAGAGGTAGGATCTGTCAGGCCAGGAGCATGTGCTTTGGGGCTAGCCTGTCTGACCAAGCCCTGGTTCAGCCACTTATGAGCTGTGTGAATGTGGGCCAGCTACTCAGTCTTTCTGCATTCTTCTTTATCCATATTTAAATCCCCACTGATTTAAACACAATAGTCACTCAATAAAAAAAAATGAATTAGATTTTCAATTACCTTACATCGTTGTCTGATCTCTACCAAGAATTATAAAATATGAAAGAAAAAAAAAAAACCAGCAAGCTCTAGGAAACCTGTTTTTGAAGGCTGATGGGATTTTCATATCCCTTGTTTCTCTTCCAAGTAATTCAAAGGAAAAAAAAAGGAGGGGGCAAATTAAGAAACCCAAACACTTCTTTTTCCAGTGATTCTATTTTGCTAAAAATTGTGGGAGAAATAAGTCTCGTATTTCTCATCTTAGGACATAGACTATATGAATAAAACTTAGAATCTTCCTCATATTAACATCTATTTCAAAATTAACTTAAAAATAAACATTATTATAGATATAACTTGGTCAGTTATAATGTCCCAAATATTAATTTTGTTCTGTGAGTTTTTTTCAGTTATTTGAGCTATAAATTTATCCCTACAGGTTGGTCTTAACTGACTTATTCTGTTTCAGTGTGATAAACATGTTTTTATGGGATAAACAGAAGTATTTAAGTAATCTGTTTTGGGAGGCTGTGAAGGGTGAGAATTTCATCTAGTCTTGGCAGATAATATGTTCTAACTCTAAATTGCTTTTTCTAAAATGTAAAAGTTGTCCTTAAATGAGACACTACACTTATAAAGCCCCTTATCCCCTCCCCCACACTGAACCCACAAATGGCATATAAAGATTTTAAAAAGAGGTGTATTTAATATTTTTTAAAAGCCAGATGAACTAAAATCCCTCTAAGGGAGAATTTGATTAAGTTTTTAAAAAGTGACGTAAATGCTATATAACTTTGTCACAGAACATCTGCTTGGAAGTTGACGTAATTAGAGAGGTGAAAATGGTGTGTGTGCCAGTGGAGGGCAGAAAAGACGACAGGTTTCAGGGAGAGGGGAAGGCAGACTGTGGGCGGTGATAAAGAAGAAGCTCAGCGGGATATGTTGAGCCACTCTGAGCACAAATGTGAATGAGAGAGAGATGAGCTGAGCAGTGGGGCATCACTGTTCTCCAGATTCAACAAGAGGTAAATTTTTTTCTCTTTTCATTCTCCCAGGCAGGGGCCTTCTGACCAATTTCCATTGTCTCTCCCTGACAGCATACTGGATTTCCAGAGCTGGTGGACACATCAGAAGAGGGGAGAAGTGTCCAGGTGCACGGCGCTGTGGAGGCAGGTCCCCCAAAGCCCCACCTGGGTTGGATTTAGTGGCTTCGCCAGGAGGCATGCAGCTACCTTCCCCAGAGGCTTCAGGGCCAGCAGGCCCTTTTTCACATTTCAGTCAGAATAACCGAATTAATTTCACCCAATAATTCAAAATTAATTTTTTAAAGAGAGGTGATTTCATTTATTTTTAATTGATTTCCTTTTCCTTAAAGCTTTTTTTGTAGATTGTTAAGCTAAATGAACTAATTTAAATAATTTTTAACAAAAATTAAAACAATCATCTCATTTATCATTAAAAAAAAGAGCAATACAGAGAAACAGAGACCAAATGGATAGTTACCAGAAGGGAGGAGTTGGGAGTATGGGTGAAAAGGGGAAGGGTAATATAGTATTTAATATTGTAATAATTATATGGTATAATAAGTTTATACAATAATATCATAATAAGTTTATAAGCATAATATAGTCAATAATATTGTAATAAGTTTATATAGAATTAGTGGGGTGATCACATATAAGGTACAAAAATGTCGAATCACTATATTGTACACCTGAAATGAATATAATCAATATGATTGTATACCAGCTATACTTAAGTAAAAAAATAAATTTAAAAAAGCAATACAATGTAGCCAGTTTTACTTGAACACTAAAACATTGATGATGCAATTTTTACAAGAAAAAAAAATTAGCCTTATTCATCTTGAACAGAGATTTATTTTCACAGACAACTACTTCTAGCTCACTCGAATGACTGGAAAATATGTACTCAAGGAAAATGAGTCATGTTGTAAGAAAATAACCAGTACCCCCTCGAGGCAGTAAGAGAGTTAGAGTTAACATTCCTGAGGCTTTACAAGTTCTGGAGGTAAGACTGTCCTTTTCGTTCTATATTTTATTTCCCCAGTATAAGACTCCTCCAAAGTAGGCATCTTGTCTTGCCTCTCTTCCTCTATAGGTTCTCTCCTTGTAAAACATGCAAACTGTCAGTATTGTCAAACATGTGATTAATGACAACAAACAAAAACCAAAAACCATAACCTCAGAATGGTCTGTTTGGCTCTTAGTGTCCCCAGAATCAAGTAACTGCCATTCCACTTTCACCATTCCCTCCTGCCATTGGTAATTTGCAAAACATTTTAACATGCTATTTCATAATAATTTAATTTTTTACAACAAGCCTGGTATTGCTGGGCAGCCATAGCTCTATGTCCTTAGAGAGATCTGTTGGCTTATTTTGACTATTAGGATATTGTCTAGTCAAATGCATCAATGACTTAGGAAGAGTCCACGGTATAGTGTTGGAAGGCATGTAGCAACGCTCATCAGGAGACACGCATGACTCCTCCATGTAAAAGATTTTTTGCATACATCCCTTGATTTTGAGAACACACAGGATGAAGATAAAAAGAGTGATCATCTGCTGGAAGAAAATCGTAATATGCCTCTGTATTCTGTTGCTTAGAATTCTTGGGTAAAATTTTTAGGAAAAACCCTAATTTAAACTGCTCACTAGAATTCAGCACTGGCCCCAACCAACTTTCCTACCTTCTTACTAATCACTGACCCAATATTTGGAGAAAATGTTATCCACCTTCAGAGCAACTAACACTTGTAATCAAATGACATTATGTTTGATATGGAGATTAGCATAGAAACATGCCTAAAAGTTGTTTCATTTTTCAGCAAGGTGTTGGAAAGTTGTGGAAAAAGAAATGAAATTTTTTTTCCAGCATACTGATCTTGTGACTTTTATTTAACAGCAATCGACATGAATAATCAACAGTTTCATTCAAAAACTTTTTTTTTCAAATATTGGTAAGAGTGTTATAAATTACTGAAGGATAGAATCATAAAAATAGCATTTTGTATGTCACCTAAGAGCATCCTTAATTGTGGGCCTACTCAAGAAAAAACTCCCTCTTTTCACAAAACTACGAAAAAAGGAAAGAAAAAATTATTTTGTAAGCTTGTGAGAGGTAGTTTGTCAGTGAACCTGGGAACAATGCCAAGTTAATGAAGAGAAATATCATAAAAGATCATCTTCCAGGAATTATCTAGTGACTATACACACACAAAAAAAGCATAGTTAATTTTCTAAGAAGATGTATACTATTCTGGGAAGATAAACCTGGGGTTGGCAGATAGTAGTTTAAGATACTATTTTCTTTTTTCTTAATAATTTTATATTCTTCAACTTGGAGAGTCTTTGAAATCATTTTTTCCCTCTTCCTGGGTTCCCAGATTTATTTCAAACATTGGTTTGGGAGGGACCATTATGACCTGTCACTAAAATAGGCAATGAAAAGCAAATAGCTGTCACTAACTTGGTAGTCAGAAAGTGATGTAAAAGATTAGACAGTAACTCTTCTGTTGAACTGAGGTCTGTATAAATCTTTCCTCTAGGTAATACTACATTTGGTTAAGGAAATAAAGACTTAAACAAACAAATAAACAATTTGAAACCCCAGCTCCTGTTTCTCCACCTAGCATTGGGGACATCTGGGGATGATGCTTACAGGCTCCTGATTGGACCAGACACAGTCAGAGACACAGTGCTGTGGAATGGAAGGCACAGTGTGTAATGAGGCATCAGTGCCCAGTGAAGAAAGAGGAAAGATGAAAAAGAATAAGAATTAGCCCCTGGTGCTGCAGAACTCAGGAGACCCACAAAGGCTAATTTCAAATGGCTGGAGCTCTTACATCTTAGGGGTGAACTTGCTTCTTGATGCACTCGTAGCTCCCATTAATGTTAATGCTGCCAAGCCCACCGAGAAGAGAATAGAGAGCTCCTTAGTTTGCTTTCATCAGATTCACTTTTTTTTTTAACGGGTGGGGGAAAAATCTGGTTACCTTTATGAATTAAGACAGGAACCTATGATAATGTACAAACATATTTGGGTTGAAAAAGAAAAAGAGAATCAGCCATGAGCCATAAATCTTATCCAAAGTATACAGAGGAGATGGTAGCTCACAGAAAGCCGCAGCAAACAATCTCAGTCAGTCTATCCAGTGGCTTTTCATAATGATGAATTCAGAAAATCAGAATCATTTTTCTTTTTGGTACCATTCATACAGCCTCCCATCTCCCCCCCCCACCAAAACATGCATGTCAAAAAGCTGTTACTATCTCTCTCGTAAATGCTTGATCAATACTATTAAGATTTTTCCAAAGAGGGAAATTGGGACAGAAAAAAATTAATGTATCTTTTAATGATTAGAATAATTCAATGAGAAATAGAAGAGGATTAGTCTACAGGCACGGAAAGTTAAGTGGTGAGGTGAAGTTGAACAGATGTAAACTTCCAGGTGATGAACACTGCAAAGATGAGCAATATTTCTAAGACATTCATACCATCATCTCAGAAAAGACTCACTAATCCAGGGTAGACTCTGTGGGATGATCTGAGCATGGATCTTGAAGACGTTTTTTTTGAGTTCCATGTGTGTCCTAAGTCTGGGTGAGTCCAGTTGAGGTCTTCGTGATGTGGATGAATGAGTCTCTGCATGCAGTGGAGATGACTAGGGGGATGGAATATTTGTAGCAGAATCATTATCCTTTCCACAGGCCTCTAAACTGAGCTCTCATAACTGTCCCCATGAAAGCTTATTTTGAGCACAGGTGAGAACTCTGAGCCTCATTACACTGGTCTGCAGTATTCTCTTTAGTTCTAAATTGAGGAACACTTTTTCAGTGATAGCTCTTACTCTTGAACCTAACTTCTCATTCTACAGTCCATCTTTTATTCACTGTATTTTTAAATGAATAATGAAAACTAAAAGCTATAGAGATAAATAAACAATGTTTGAACACTTTGAGTCTGCGTTTCAGAAACTTGTCTCTATTTGCATACTCTTTTTAACTGCCATCTTAT
Organism: Pteropus vampyrus; assembly: GCF_000151845.1. Taxonomy (NCBI): domain Eukaryota; kingdom Metazoa; phylum Chordata; class Mammalia; order Chiroptera; family Pteropodidae; genus Pteropus; species Pteropus vampyrus. The sequence goes on along the minus strand of NW_011889165.1, from coordinate 839,355 downwards.
TTCTGTTCTTCAACATTTTTAAATTTTATATTGCCTAATTCTGGGATAAATTAACATACACCACTCTGATAAAATCATGTAAAGGTCTACTTAAGTGAATGAGACAGAAAGAAATATAAGGCCAGACAGTACAGTGCAGTCAAATGTCCGTTATGTAAAGTGAACCTCATTGTTAGACCTAAAGAATGTTAGAAATAGCCTATTCAGTGCAATAGAGAATGTTACTTAAAATGTCTCTTCAATAAATGGTGCTGGGAAAATTGGACAGATATATGAAAAAAAAAAAAAGAAACTGGATCACTTTCTTACACCGTATACAAGAATACATTAAAAATGGATTAAAGACTTAAATGTAAGACCCAAAACCATACAATTTTTAGAAAGAATCATAGGCTGTAATCTCTGATATTGCTAGTAATTTCTTTTTGGATATATCTTCCTGGGCAAGGGAAACAAAAGGAAACAAACAAACAAAAAAAAAACAAATGGGACTACATCAAACTAAAAAGTTCTGGAAACCAGCAAAGGAAACCAGCAACAAAACGAAAAGACAATCTAATGAATGGGAGAAGATATTCACTTATGATACATCGGATAAGGGGTTAATATCAAAAATATATAAAGAACTCATAAAACTCAACAACAATAAAAAACAATCCAATTAAAAATTGGGCAGAAGACCTGAATAGATATTTCATCAAAGAGGAAATACAGATGGCCAATAGACATATGAAAAGATGCTCAAGGTCACTAATCATCAGAGAAATGCAAATTAAAACCACAATGAGATATCACCTCACACCTGTCAGAATAGCTATCATCAAGAAATCAAAGAACAACAAGTGTTGGCGAGGATGTAGAGAAAAGGGAACTCTTGTACACTGCTGGCGGGATTGCAAATTGGTACAGCTACTATGGAAAAGTCTGGAGGTTTCTCAAAAAATTAAAAATGAATATATTTTTTGATTCAGCAATTGCGCTTCTAGGTATTTATCCAAAGAAAACCAAAACAATGATTTGTAAAGATCTATGCCTTTTATATTTTTTAACTTGGCCTTATCACACTGGCTAGAACCTCCAGGTCAATGTTGAATTGAACAGTTGACATCCTTATCTTATTTTTGATAGTAGGGGCAGAGTATTCAGTTTTTTACTATATTAAGGATAATGTTAGTTGTAGGTATTTGCAAATGCTCCATATTAATTTGAGGAAGTTCAATTTTATTTTAACTTTGCTGAGAGTTTTCACTCATTTTTAAAAGAACAAGCTTTTTGTTTTATTGCCTTTCTCTATTGGTTTCTATTTCATTGCTTTACACTTTGATCTTTCTCTTTTCATTTATTTATTTTTTTTGCTAATTAAGATTTTTAAAAAATTTGGATTGAATCTTTTTCTAGCTGCTTAAGATGGAATCTGATGTCATCAATTTGGCATCTTTCTCATTCTCTAACACAGGCATTAGTGCAATAAACTTCCCCCTAACTACTGCTTTAGTGGTGTCCTGCAAATTCTGATATGCTGCATTTTCATTTTTATTTCACTTACAACACATTTTAATTTTCTTTTTTATATCTTCTTTGAACCATGAGTTATTTTGAAGCATGCTTTCAGTTTCCAAATATTTAGGACTCTTCTAAAGGTCTTTGTTAATGATTTCTAATTAAACTCCCTTGTGATCAGAGAACATATTTTGTACGACAAATCTTTTTGTAATTTATTCTTGTTTTATGTTCTTGAATATGGTTTATTTTGGTAAATGTTCTATGTGCACTTGAAAAGAATGTGTTTTATGCTGTCACTGGGTGAAGTATTTTATAAATGTTAGTTAGGTCAAGTTGACTTACATTGTTATTCAAATCTTCTATATCTTTACTGATTTTCTATGACACAAGTATATCAAAATCTCCAACTATAATATGGTTCTGTTTATTTCTCTTTGTAGTTCTATCAAGTTTGCCTCATATATTTTGAAGCTCTGTAATTAAGAGCTCAGGGATTGTTATGTCCTCATGAAATGATCCCTTTTTCATTATGAAAGATGTTCTTTATCCATGGTTACATTCTTCGTTATGAAATCTACTTTGTCTGATATTAATATAGCCACTCTCTCTTTCCTTTTATTAGCATTAGCATGGTGTATCTTTTTTCATATTTTTACTTTTAATCTATTTTGTTGTCATATTTGAAATGTATTTCTTATAGGCAGCATATTGTTGGGTCTTTTTTTTTTTAATCTAATGTGACAATCTCTACTTTTTAATTTGGATATTTATACTGTGTACATTTAATGTGATTGTTGATATGGTTAGGTTTAAATTAATCATCTAGCCATTTGTTTTCTATTTATTGCCTATATCTTTAATCCTCCTTTCCTCTTTTTCTGCCTTCTTTTAGATTAGGTATTTTTTATGATTCTTTTTATTTTATCTCCTTTGTTGATTTATTAGATATAACTCTTTGTTGTATTACTTTTGCAATTGTTTTAGAGTTTATAGTACACCTCTTTAACTTATCAAATCTACGTTCAAGTGATAGTACACTAGTTCCCATAAAAGAGCCTTATAATAGTATCTCCTTCCTCCTTCCTAAAATTTGTGCTAGATTTTCATGCATTTTATTTTTATATACGCTATAAATCCCATACTACATTGCTATTATTTTTGTTCAAGTAGTCTATTTTCTTTTAAAGAGATTTAAATATTAAGAAAAAATCTCGTATGTTTACACATGTTGTCATTTCTGGTGCTCTTTATTCTTTTATGAATATTTATATCTGGTCATTTCACTGGGTATAGAATTTTAGGTTGACAACGTTTTTCTTTCCGTATGTTAAAAATATTGTTTCATAGCTTCCAATAAAAATCTGTTCTCATCCTTATCTTTATTCCTATGTATGTAAGGTATATATTTATTGGCTGCTTCTTCTATTGCTGTTTGAAAAATGTCCTCTGTCACTGGTTTTGAGCAATTTAATTAAAATGTGCCTTGGTGTGATTTTCTTTATGTTTTTGTGATTGGGGTTCATTGTGCTTTGGAATATGGGTTTATAATTTCCCTCAAATTTGGAAAATTTTCAGGCATTATTCCTTTGATTATTTTTTCCATTCTCCCCTCTCGCCTCTCCTTCAGGTGAAAACTTACATGTATATTAGGCTACTTAAAGTTGTCACCCAGCTTAATGAGTCTCCGCTAATTTTTAAAAGCTTCTCTGTCATTTTAGATAGTCTCTATTGTTATGTTTTTATATTCTTAATATTTTATTCTGCAATGTCTAATTTTCTGTTAATCTTATCCATATTGCAGTCTTGATCTGTAGAAGTTAAATTTGGATTTCTTTCATATCTTCCATGTCCCCACTAACTTTTCAAACATATGTAATATAGTAATAATAACCATTTTAATAGCTTTGTCTACTAATTCTAACATCTGTGTCAGTTGTTTGTAGGTTTTGATTAATGGATTTACCTATTCATTATGGACTACATTTTCTTGCTTTTTCTCCATGGCTAGAATTTTTGATTGGATGTAACACTGTGAATTGTACATTTTTGGGTCATCAATATTCCTGTATTCCCATAAAGTTTTTTGAGATTTGTTCTGGGATTCAGTTAAGTAAATTGGAAATGATTTGATGCTTTTGAGTCTTGCTTCTAAGATTCGTTAGATGGGAACGAAACAGTGTTCAGACTGTGGCTAATTATTCTCCACTACTGAATCAAGATACTTTTGTAACCTCTACCTGAAGCTCCATGAGTCTTGATGGTTTCCAGTCCCATTTCAGGGGTGGACACTGCTATCTCTAATCCTTTCAGTAGGTTCTTCCCCTATCCTTGCCTGTTTTCTTCACATGAATGCACTGATCAGTGCTCTTCTGAATATTTAAGGATGACCCTCTATGAATTTCTGGAGCTCTTTCTTTGTGCATCTCTCTCATCACTGGTTCTCTGCCTGGTGCATTCTAGCCATTTAGATCTCCACATACTCCCAGCTCTGTTTCCTCAACTCAGGAGATTCTCCAGGCTCTGCCAGTGACCTGGTCCCTATAAGCTGTAGCAACTTTAGAACTCACTTTTGTTTCTTGTTTCAGAGGAATTACTGTCCCCCTCTGCCTGATCTCCAGTGACTTGGAAAGCAATGTTTTATATATTTTATCCCTTTTTTTGATTCTTTAGGTGGGAAGATAAAAATCTAGACCCTGCTACTCTTGGTTAGAGGCAAAAGTGCCCATGCTCACTGTACATGTGAAGAGATTAAACTTTCCTTTAACTTAAGGGAAATTTGCCTCTAAAAGACATCTACAATATCAAAATATGAAGTATATTTTTTTAAACAAAATATTAAGATTAAGTTACTTTGTAGAAAAAGCTGTAGTATTTTAGCACACATATTCAACTAGTCCCAGAGAAGATGCCCTTGGTTTGGTATCTGTCTTCGGCAAGTAAATCAATCGGATAGCTGTCACTGAGAGCCCTGGATGTCTTTATTTATTTTTAACGCAAATTAAGGAGATCAAATTAAATGTGATTTTCATCTCCAAGCTGGTTTTCCAGTTTGTAATAATTCTAAGACCACATTTTTCCTCTTTTGGTTTCAAAGCTGAAGAAATAAATGGTTTTCCAAAAATATATGATAATTCACTTTGCAAAGCTGAATTCTGAGCCACAGAAACTAACATTGAATCAAGGGCTATGTTCAGAATTGCATTCATCAAACTAAGGTTGGATTTGCCAACCTGGGGCACTGCCCGATTGTCATTTCCAGGAAAATGATGTGAGAAAATACTTTGAAGAGGGAAAATAATTATCTTCTCTCAAAAAACTTCAAAGGTAGTCCTAGAAAATGAAAATGAATCCATTTTTCCTGACTTCAGGACCATATTATCAACTATGAACTTGTTTCACAACATAAATTCAGAGAGGATAGTATGTTTCTCTGAACTGGATCCATACAGTATGGAAAGAAGATATTCATTCTGTCTTTGGGTTCCAGCCAATGGGGCTAGAAGAGGTGCTGGATGGAGTAGAAGGTATGCTTCTGCTTTCTCACAGCTGCTCTATTAGAACCTTCTGGAAAAAAATCAGAGCTTATGCCAGAACACTTATGCTTGCTCATGATCTCATCTATCCAAATATTTTCAAGATCCAACAAAAATCATGAAGCATGAAAGGCCCATGAAGCCTTTCCCAGGTAAGTCAACTTCCATCGCTCTTTTCTTATCTGTTTAATAATTTGGATTGTTTAAAGTATATGTTTTGGTGTTCGATCTTATGCTATTTGGAATTTTTTTTTATTGTTTCTGTGCTTAATGTCTTATTAATGGACTGGCGATCTACCTTAGGACAGGAAATATAATTTTCTTTATATCTTTTTGTGTTCAATAAAGTAGTCACCACTTCCTCTGTCATCTTCAACTAGTCATTTTTATTTATATGTCAATGGGAAAGTCAACTAAACTCTGTTTAGTCTACAGTTTTTAAATCTACACAATTTAGAGGTCAGATTAACTGCTTTACATAGTTATTTATGGTACAAAAATTTACCATGCTATCGATTCTATACAAAATTCCTTTTATTCAATTTACATGTGTAGATCCCAAATCTGTGCCAAGTACCAATGATAGGTGCCATATAAACAAAGATAATTAAAACACAGAATTCATAATTTGGGAAAGAGGGGATTGGTTAAAGGGCAGAAAAATATGGATAGAAAAAAATCCAGCATAGGTGGATAAAACACGTTAAGGAAATATTTAATCAGCTTTGAAGCAGACTCACAAATTCCATTAACGATTTGACCTTGGGAGAGTGGAGCTTGATTTGAGTATTTAACAAAGATGGCCATGTAGTTAGCTAATGATACATCAGACAATTTCCCCCCAAATTCAATATTTAGTTATTCAGTGGATAATATGACCCTCCACTGAATATTGTTCCCAAGAAAATATTCAGAATGGTTCTTCTAATCACCAGAAAAGGAACACAAACATCAGATTTGCTCTGTACAAATATCTAGGAGGAGAAATTACAGTTATTGGGGGAGATTCCAGTCCCTGGGCTGGCTTTCTTACAGGATAGCAGACCTTATTTAACCTTCCTAAAATGTATGAGTATCTAGGTATTCTAGATTTCCTCACTGTCATCAGTGCATTCCTCAGAGTCTGAATTATATTTTTCAATAATCACCACTCTTCAGTGGCTAACAAAAGGCCTTTTTGAGTTGCTCCTGTGTCCTTTATGAGTTCCACAAATAACTAGCCTCCCCTACAAAAGTCAGCATGAAAACAGAAGAAAGGCTCTATGAACAAGCTTCAGAGATCTGAGTCAAGATCTCCTGAGCAAGCTCCACAAAGCTTTCTCTCTCCTCAGAGCTCTCTCCAGAATTAAATGCTTAGTGACTTCACGCTAATATCCATTTAGTAATCTGCCGTTTTTGTTTGTTTTAATATAGCACTCGGTTTTACAGTAGAAGGGAATTATGCAGTTTAGAAGTATGAATATTAAAAAAAGGATTTAATTAAATCTGTTGCCTGAAACCTCTGTCTAAAGCTATAATGACAAATTTAGTCCATATTTATTATGGTGCACAGGGGACCTTAACCAGATCATTAGTTTATATGCCTTACTCAGTAGTGAAGTTCTAAAACTTTACATTTTGCATATTATTACATTATTCATTTTCCAACTAGGCATAAAATATGACTTCCCATGAGTACAATACCTAATTCTTCAAAATATACAAAGATCGCAATAAAATGATTAAATTACAACTCTTACATCTGTTCTTCTTGTCTGATTATAAATTAAAATGTTTTAAAACAGGAGAAAACAATTCAGGTAACAAATGGATTTAAACTGTTCAACTTCTTATAGGTTGGGGAGCAAATAAATACAACCACATAAACCTAGTAGACAGGCACATGGATATGAAAAAATATGGGAAGGTGGTCACTTAAGACTGAGCTTATTCTCACTTTCCATGGCTTCTAGTCCCTGCTTAAAACATTGCCTAATAAGAGATTGCAATAAGTTAAATGTACTGTCTTCTGCCGATGACATAAAATCTGAACTAGTCAATGGAGGTGTCAAGTCTGAGGAATAACTGAACGAAACGGCAGTGTATATAAAATATCCTTTATTTTAAAGCTAAACTATAAAATGTTATGTCTGCCAGGAGGAAGATATTTAATGCCATGCTGATCCATTAGCTATCACTGCAAAATGCTGCCTTGTGTTTTCTTTAACAATCACATATTAACTCATGGTTAATTTAATGATGGAAATAGGCATGGGCATAAGACACCCCGAAAGCACTTTTGATATAATTTGTGATGGCATCAACCATTTCAGGTTCTGCAGTCACCAGCCACAAAACACCAACTTGAAAACTCCTATGAAGTCATCTATGTTGCCTTGAATTTAAAGTTAACGTCACAAATGGATTTCGTTAACCAATGTCATCATAATAAAAATAAATAAATTTTAAAAATAAAGTTAACTTATGATAAAGTCTCAGCACCAAAAAGTGTATAAAGTTTTTTTTCTTTAATAAGTAGTAGCCTAACATATGCAACTATGTAATTCTGGAATTTATATTTTATGGGTCAGTGTACATATGGCCATCTTAAATTTCATGGCATTGTCTTCAAAGCCTACTGCTTGTCTCGAGAGATTTTACATCAACTGTTAAGATCTAGATTTAGACAGTTGATCAGATGAAAATAGCATGTAGACCTATCGAAACTGTCTACATGCGCGCACACACACTCAAACAATTATTACGTGAAACCAAAAATATTAGGAGCAAAGTCAAAGAAAGACATATTTAGTAGGCTGAGAACTTTGGTCTTCAGGAGAGCACAGATGGAAGAATGCGTGGAAGAGCTTTGGGCAGGATAGGAAAACTGGAATGTGAGCATTAGTTCCTTGGAAAAACCACCTAGGACTAGGAAATGGTCAGAATAAAGGAGATTCAAATCATGATGAATGTGTTAGCATCATGGGAAAATTCCTGGGAGAGGTAGGAGAGCGTATGTCCTACTGAGTTCAATAGCGGTAACCCACTCTTCAAAAGAAGGGACTTCATATGCACTCAGCAAATCATAGCATTTGGGTAAACCTGACTTCTAGTTTGTCTTAGTTTTTTGTTTTTTGTTTTTTTTTTTTCTTTCATCTCAGAGATTACAAAAGAATTAAGAGAGACTCAGGTTCGGTATATAGGAAATACTGCAGAAAGCATGGATATATATATTTAAATAAAGAGTTCTACGGATGTTCAGAATGGCTTTCAAAAAATAAAATTTGAGGACAGTAAGACATTATTAGTCCCTCTACTTCTAAATAGGGCTACACGAAAAGTTCTCATTCAAGGCAGCTATGTGTCTACTCTTTGAAAGAACAATCGCTTTTGTGTCTTCTCAGATAGTCACCATGAGGAAGAAAGACTACTGCCGGCCAGCTCAGAGGAAACTCATAGCTGGAATGCTTCCATCTCCTGTGTCTGACACAGCTTCCAGAGCCATGGGACTCTCAAGCAACTGCTGTCCTCCTGGTGTGAAATTAATAAGTTAGGGTTTGTTCACTTGGTACACATTTTTCTCCATGTGTGTGCATGAGGAAAGCCAGCATGATAATTCAGAGCTTTTGAATGTTTCTGCATCAGCTGAGTTTTCTTCAAATTTAGGTGCTATGAAATACTTTCAGTTTCTTCTATCATGAATGGATGTATTTACTTTAGATGAAAAATACTCTTTATGTTCCCACGACATATGCTTTCCAGATAAATTTGATGATGATATCACAAAGAGCTATTATTATTATTATCATATTATTATTATAACTGCTTCAATTGCAAACTGAAACACATGAAATGAACAGCCATACAAGTGGAAATGAGTCAAATCTCTCCTAGTTACTCATCTGAATATGAGGAAGCTATAGTGCCCTGAAGACTGAACTCATTGCTATGAAAACAGCTCATAGCTGATAATTTGGAAAAGAAGAATCTGAATACTATTCCCCAGGAAAGAGTGGAGGGGAGGCAGAGAGAAACAGGGACACACACAGAGAAAGACCTGTTTTGAACAAATAAAATCTGTTAGCTTTCGAAAGGAATATACTACAGTTTGGTCAAATGACCTTATTCACAAGGCCATCTTTGATTTATAAAATAATCTGCAGAAATCCAGTCCCACCTCCCAATCTGTAGGAAACAATACACCACCAACACAACTCTGGCTTTATTATAGGACATCCCCTGATAAATAAAATCTAGATCTGGCCTCTGTCCACTGCTGTTCTAAATGAGCCCAGCCAGCCTGGCCCATGCTTTTTCATTTCATTTTCTGGAGCCAAATGACTACCATCTGCTGTCACGAAGCTGTCACACAATCGGTAATGGAAGATTTCTAAAGAATATAATGACTGAAGAATGAATATATGACAGTCCAGCTCCTATCTAGCAGGAAGAGAACAGCAACCCATTTGAAAAGAAACAGCAGTGTGTTCTCCCACTTCTCAGCAAGTGCATTGTAATACAAATCTTTATTTGGACTCAGGACGTTGACAGGTCAATTGAACAGAATAAGTCTAGTTTATGATTCAGTTGTCAGCACTGGTTAAAGCAGGAGTCTGTTTACCGACGTCCTGAGATATTCCAACAATTTTTCTTGCAAACCAGCACCTTGAGGTTAATTACTTTACCAATTTGAGTAAATGGCAAGCCATATTCCCATCTGTCTCCATTAGTTCCCCACTATTTCTCAATTTATGATGACTGGGGTCAAGGCTGTGGTACAAAAGAAGAAGTAATAAAGCATGAATGGAGTAATTTTCTGTTTATACAAATGTGGTAGCCACAGCATAAACAAAGCAAAGACATTTCAAAAGTGAATATTCTTAGCTTTGAAACCTCTGGATGCTAACTAAATTTACAGTAAATGTGTCTCCTAATTTGTAAGTGTAAAACGAATACAAGTGACAAACTGCACTTTCCATATTTATGGGCTGCAAACTAAACTCTGATATCATAGCTAGCAGGACTTGGGTTGGTCTCACAGGAGAAGCCAAGTCGTAAAAGATTCTGAAAGGCCTAGAAGAGTCAATTTCTCTTAAGCTTCCTTGTTCGCCCAAAAGCAAGCTCTTTGGGAAAGTAAAAAATATTAGACTTCTATGTTGGTATCGACAAAAGGTATTAATGAATCTTTTACAACGGCATAAACGTTTCTTGCTATCTATATAGGATCCAATGTTGAAATACCTTAAAATCTACTTACAAGTACAGAGATTTAAACATTTAGTTTTCAACATTTTCTTTCCTGTTTTCCCTTACTTCCACCCTCTCCCTAACTGTCTCTTCCTTCCTTCTTTCCTCTCTGTTTTTCTCTCATTCTAATCACTATCAAACAAAATAATTTAAAAAATTTTATGTGCATAGGTTCTAAACTAAATCATAAATATATAATATACTTTAATTTTGAATTCCATAGCATATTATTTCAGTATACAAAATAAACGGTAGTTTTTTGAAGCCCATAATGTATAATTTAAGAAGAAATTATAACCAATTTCACCAGTTTATTAATAGATATGGCAGATTGATGGTTTTTTTTTTTTTTTTAACCTAATCTGCTTTTCTCAAACACTGGCAGTTAAAAAAAAAAGGCAGAGAAGATAAATTTTTGGCCACTTGCCACGAATGGTCAAAGTGATCATTAATTAAGTACCAGAATAAAATAGATTTTACAGCAAATGAGGCATAAGACATATATTTTACATTAAGGGATTCAAAACAGAATGGAAGCAAAACTACTGCTCCACGATCACTGAAAAGTTCTAGGTTCTGACACTGTCATCGATCAGGCACACGTCCAAAGAAAATCAGCTTTGAGGAAAAACTAGGAGGAAAAAACATATTTTTCATAACTTCTAATGGGTCACATTGAATAACAAGATTTTTTCTCGCCTTTCAGAAAGATTCAGGCAAATAGTTTTCTTGGACCTTCCCTCTGGAACCAATACCCTGTTTCTTGTTGCTTTCAGGATGCCTCTGTGTGTCTTCTCCCTTTACTGTCTCACATCCCCGCTTCCCCTTTCACCCTGAAACAGCAGCTACAATTTACATGGGGAAAAAGAGAAGGTCTTCAGACATTTTGGCATGGTTCTTGCTCACTGAGGCAAAGAGTATATTAAAATATAAGCAGAAAATCCTCCAACTTTCTCTGAGCCTCTAGGAGACAGTTTTGTTGAGGTTAGGCCCATCTTCAGTGAAGCTTTCTCAGGGCTGAGTCCTAAAGAGGATTTGTGCTTCCTCCTAGGCAGGAAGCTGGGGAGGCAGGGTCTGGATCTGGGGTTCCTCAAATAGCATGAGTAGAAAAACAGGTGGTATGGGGGAGGATCAGAGGAGAGACACAGAGAATTCTGGAAGGGAGACTTGCATCTTTGCTGAAGAACACAAAGGGAATTAATGAGTGGGAGCAGCTGATCGTAAGCCTCTTTTTAAAACAGATGTGTTTAAGAGTATATAAATAGATCCATTCATTCAGCTAAAGTGTATTTTAACTCTGGCTAGGTGTCAGAAGTGTGGCATTCAGAGATACAAGACAGATTCTTGCCCCTGAAGACATCTTAGTATAATGGGCAAAACAGACAAGAAAATAAATAATTACAACATGTGAAGTGTGTTAAAACAGAGGTAGCGTGGGATGCTATCAATAGGATGCTCATGGTAGGGTGCCTAAGTCAGCCGTGGAAGGTCCATGGAGTGGGACTGACGTGTTGGGCAGCATCTCTGCCCACAAACACTTCCCCTATTGTCTAATATTCTGCCAAATAAAGAATCACCTCCACTGATGAGTTCCCCTTTTAAGTTGCAAAACTCTCAAGGGTAAAAGTAAGGAGTGGTGGTCATTCGTTTTTAATGTGAATTCATGGAAACATGTTAATTTCTCAGATCTTAAAATACGGAAGGTGGAGAAACCTTACAAACCTTCTGGTCCAATTTCATCATTGTACTGAAGAGGAAACTACAGCCTGGGAGGTGGGGGGAGGTGTGGGGCTTTGTGAGGATACCTGCTGGCTCTGGCCTGCTGCGGAAGCATGGACTCGCAGCTGGCTGGCAACTGCAGTCTGACCAGAACATGCATTGGTGGATGGCAGCAGTAAGGCTCTTCATACTCAACTAAAGATCTTTGGGCCTGACATTTTCTGCCCATTGATACTATTCCCTAGTGCTTTTTCTTTCTTTCATTCACAAACATGCACTGCGCATTTCCTATGTACCATGTACTGTGATAGGTGCTGTAAACTTTTAAAAGATAGAAAAATAACTAGTAGAAATACAGAGAACGGGCTTTGGAGGCCAACATCACTGCTGCTTAATAGCTATGTGGCAAATCTTAATTTCTTCAGCTCCGACATGGATGTAACACATACCCTATTGAATGGTTGAGAGGATTAGAGATGATACATTAATATATGTAAAGTATCTAGGGCCACTCCTGGTATAGAACAAATACTCAATAAATAATAGCTGGTGCTATTTAATTTGCTCTCAATGGAGTATACAGTCTGCCAAGGAGATCCATCCACATACCAGGCCCACTGTTATAAACAGGGGATGCAAAGAAGTCACTACAAGCTTTATCTTTTAGGACCTGTGTCTTAAGCATTGCAGGAATGCAGAAGAAGGAGAAAAAGAGTTTCTTTAGGTAAGTCTTCAAAGTTATCAAAGGGCTGAGTTAGTTTTGAGGAATACATAGGGATTTGCTGAAAGAAGTGAGAAAATAAGATTTGAGGCAGAGGGTTTAATATTTGTAACGCATGGAGGTTTGAGAGTATGGCTACTTTGGCCCAAACTAGCATCTCATTCTCCTACTCAAAACATCCTTGAAGGATTCTTAGATTCCCATCAAAACAAGGCCTCTTGGCATTTAAGACTCCTTGAAAGGGTTTCCCACCTCATCTCTATGTAAATTCTTGTCTGTGTTTCACCTGTTTGCTGTCTCCCCAAACATCTCCCCAAATATCCCATCTCCATCTCTAGAATTAGCTCACAAAGCTGTCGCCATCTGGATGCCTTTCCACCAGCTGATTCTGATTTTACTCATTTGTCCTGGCGTAGTCAAATCCCATCTCTTCTTTTCCTATTTAGCACACCACATTCTTTCCTTCCTCTGAACTCCCATAGCACTGAGTCATCCAGCACTCAATCGCATCTGGCTCAGCATCACCTCTTAAATTTTCATTTGTCCTTGTCTTGTTTTTCCATTGAAGTTTTAAGCTTTCAAATATCGGGGCCACATTTTAAACTTCTTCATATTCCTTTCAGCAACATTCAAGGGTCTTATACATTCCTATTTGATCAATGCCTGTATCCAAATGTCAATGTGATAAAGTTGATTTCTCTTTGTTTTGGGAGAAAAAGATTTTAGGGGAGAATACAGATTAAGATAATTTTTATAGAGGTTGATGGTCTAGGCCACTCCAAGAGAAAGCCCCTGCTTTAATTCATATGAGCTATGGAGAGAACTCAGTATGTTAACATCATTTAAAAATACACATAATTTCTCATCCATCTCCTAGAGGTCACGCAGCACACTTTCACTTTCCTCTCTATGTAAAAACTAGTATAATATCCACTCCTACCTCACAGCAATCTTGTGAAGAAAAAATGAGAGACACCGTGTTGGTAACAGTATTTGGAGAGTAAGACATTCTCAAGTATGCATGGTCTTCTCATAATGTACACATATACCCCCAAGCAATGGGGCCATTCCAGAGACTGTTCTTTTTCTACTTGTGGATTTTCTCCCTCTGGGCAGTCATATTATTCCAGGCTAAAGGGTATGTTATACATTTTCCCTCCCGAAGAAACTACGAGAATTGAGAGCTTGAACTGTGCTTAGGTATACTGCAGTGACACCAAGTTCAAGTTTTGGAGAACATATATAATTAGATGTGGTAGATGGAAGATTTCCTAGAAGTAGTTTCTACCAGTGTAATTAAACTGTGAGAATCAAATGAGATTAGACTGGTAAGACACAGAAGGGCCTGGAATGCTACCACCTAAGGGACCTTTCAGAAATTCTGCTTTGTTTTCACTCATATTGAGGGCCTGCTTGTGGTCATCTGCCTTAGAGGTTGGATGCAGAGCATTTACCACTCACATACTGCCAGAACCTCATTCTTTCCAAGTCAAACAAGCTTGCCTTAACTGAGAACTCAACCTTTCTGCTCTCAATGGAAGATATTGGTATAAATGTTTGTATGGTGCTCCTACAGGCTAAGCCTGCCTGTCAAGAAGTTATGAAGAAAATCGGCAACCAATTTTTTTTTTTTTAACCCAGCTAAAAGCTCAGAGCAGAGTAGAGTAGGGTGGGGTGGCAGTGAGGAGGAACAGGTAAAACTGGCCCTACAGCCCCACACAAATAAGGACAACTGAGAAGGGTGGATGAGTTTCCATTAAAATGAGAAGGAGAGTTCCTTTAAAATATAGTGGGTAGTAAATGAGAGATGCTACCAAGGAAGCAGAGGCTGTGCTTAAACAGGAACTGTCATGAAAACTCAGTCATCGTATTGCTAAAGCACACTTCTCTCACAAGGTAGAAAGGCAGAGATTGGCTCAGAGTGGGCTTTCTGCCCAAGCTTTGCCCTCCCGAACAGAAACTCCAGTGTCACCAAAGACCTCTGGACCACGAAGTCAGAGAGAGGCCTGCCTGCTGTGCCCATAGCTGCATCTCCAGGGCTAGCATAGGGCCTGGCCAGTGGGAGGTGCTCAATAAATACTTTTGGAATAGATATAAATAAATGAGTGAAAGCTGGTGTAGTAGTTGATGACAGGAGAGATTGGATGTGGGGTCAGGAACTATAAATGCATATGAAGCAATGCTTTGATTCAAGGTCACTGGCCTGAGCTGAGAACACTTATATTGTAATCAAGGCCACTCACTGAACCATGAGTAATTTTAGGCAAGTTTCCCGGGTGTGTGCTGACGTAACCAAACAACCTCATCGTGCTTGACCAGCATGGAAATCAGCAATTAGGGGAAAATATTTGAAGGTTGATATCTGAAGAAGTTGCTTTTCATCATTTTCTGGCTGTGCTAGCTTCCTATATTGATTGTCCTTCATTTTCATAAGTACTATTCAGCTATAACCAGAATTTAATTTTCCCCCATCTTTCATGGTCAGGGAGATGATTCTCATCCAACTGACTCTACTTAATAGAAGATGGACATTATTCTCTAACCAGCAAAGTCATTAAATTGCTTCCATATAAAGTAAAACAGATAAACTTATGAACTGGAAGAAAAAATAAAGCAAAGAATTTCCTTTAAATAAACCTGACATTGACTCTCAAAAAGAAACCGAATTTATGTACATCAGTACCCCTTTATCCGCAATTTTGCTTTCCAGGATTTGTTATCTGTGTCTACGATGGTCTGAAAATATTAAATAAAAAAATTCCAGAAATAAAAAATTTCTAAGTTTTAAATTGTGTACCATGCAGAGTAGCATGATAAAATCTTGCGCCATCCCACCTCCTTCCACCTGGGACATGAATCATCCCTTTGTCCAGTGTATCCACACTATATACTCTCCCTACCTGTTAGTCACTTCATAGCCATTGAGGTTATAAGATCAAGTGTCCCATAACCTTTATTTTACTTAATAATGGCTTCAAAGCGCAAGAGTATTGATGCTGGCAATTCAGATACACCAAGAGAAGCCATTAACTCTATCACAGGTATGTATACATAAGAAAAAACACAGTATATGTAGGGTTTGGTACTATCTATGGTTTCAGACATCCACTGGGGGTACTGTAACGTATCCTCCACGGATAAGGCAGACTATTGTATTTGACTTCAGGTACATATTTTTGGGAGGATGAGGACAAAAACAAAGTATATTTCTTTATAATAGAGTAGAGGTTTGAAAAAGAAGATCTAACAGCAGTTATTAATAAGGCGGTGCTCTCTCGGCTATTCTGATTCACACTGTGAAATTAATCACCAAAAATCTTGTTATGATGATGCTGCATTAGAAAGAAAAGTCTCTCATAGCTTTCGGAAAACCTATAAGTTGTTATCAGCAGAAAGAATTAAGTAGCAAAAAGAAAAGCGAGAAGTAAGAGTTCCCAAGATGAACCATATGACAGGTTGAGAAATTAAACTAAGTCCTTATGTCAGGGGGTCTTGGGTCTGTGGGAGTCTTGAAAGATCAAGCGTCCATAGTTCAATATCTGCCAATTCTTTGCTAGCAGGTGGTGCCAACATGGACTCTGACTGCCGAAGGATATTTGGATCTGCCCTGCATCTGGGAGGGTTACGGAAGGAACTTTGGTCTTGGAGACAATATGTTCCCATCACACCTGCTTTCAGCTGCCATAGGCTACAGAGGTGGCCAAAGAGCCATTTTAAAGCCATAGGAACCTTGGATTTAACCTCCAATTTGCAAAGTGCATCTGCTTTATAGACCTGTTTGACAGCAGTTTCATAATTAGAAAAACATGCCTTGTATTTTTACACTCCCCAAACCATAAAAAAAGAAAAAAAAATCTGGCTTTATTTTTAAAATACTAATTACATGATGGAGGAAACCTAAATTTCAGAGAACACACTCAACTAAACCAAATAATTTGTAAGCAGAGTAACGAAATTTCCCTGGTAGCAGCAAAATCATGCTGTGTGTTAAAATAGATTTATCAAACATTTGTGCCCAAGATGCCAAGTTCTTCTAAACATTTCATTCACTTGAGGTTGTGCAGTCAGTGTTCCTTAAAGTAACCAGTGCAGCTTTAGCTGTTGAAGCTGTGGAACTTATGTTTTTGGAGGTAGAGCTTATCATTTGGGGAAGTATTTAATTGTTTGAGATTAAAGAGACCCACTCCAAATAAAAGTCTTCAATTAGCTTCTTTGAACATCTTTTTGGGAGAGAAGATATATTCCAGGTTTACACAGAAATCAGAATTTCAAGAGGAATATATTTAGTGATTTGTTCCTAATGGGCTGAAAAGTTGTTTTCACGGGATGATGATGATGATGAGTGTCAGGTACTGTGCCAAATGTGTTATATGAACTATCTCAGCTAACTGGTACAGCTGTTTGATGAAGTAGATTCCCCTATGATTCCCATTTTACAGATTACATTTGTAATTCCCATTTTACAGAGGAAATTAAAGCATGTAGAAGACATAACTCTCAATGTCACTCAGTTATTACATTTGAGAACTGGGCTTTGAACCCAGACAGCTGGTTCTAATATCTGTAATCTTAAATATGACATTAGACTGCCATCTTAAGTAATTTCTACTGGGTCATAACTGATAATTTCCTTGCCATGTGTAAAACACAATATTAAGTGAATTTATCCTTCACAATGATTAACATAACATCCTCTACATTATATAGGAATTAAACTTGTGGACAAAACTAAACATGGATGCATAGCGATCCTGATCAATTGACAACAGACTAAAGTTTTTTAGGAGAAATAAAGGGCACAAAAATAGTTTTCAAATTGAAACCATGTGAATTAATATATCTAGGAGAAACAAAGATGGGGAAAACATGAAAAAACAACAACAAAAAGATGAAACTATGTAAGAGTATAGAGAAGAACAGAAATAGGCACTCAGTTCCAAATAGTTTTCTTGTGTGAGGGGACTGAGTCACTGAAATCTGAACTGAGCAACCTCCTCTAGTTTTTTCAGCACATCTCAGTATTCCTCCAAGTCCTATATTCTCCAGAATGCCTTTGGAGCTTCTGTAGTATTTCTCTTGAGCTTCCTGATATCC
Organism: Pteropus vampyrus; assembly: GCF_000151845.1. NCBI lineage: Eukaryota > Metazoa > Chordata > Mammalia > Chiroptera > Pteropodidae > Pteropus > Pteropus vampyrus. The sequence continues at coordinate 821,559 of NW_011889165.1, read as the reverse complement.
ATTTGAGCTTAGGTTTATAAATCACATGTTGCAGTAAGCATAGTCTCTTCTTCCTAATAAAGCCAATGACATATTGAATCTAAATAAAGTCCGAACATATACTTGTTACCTAATTTGTTTAATTTTATTTACTGGCATGTACTGCTTGAAGAAAATAATATAGTTTAACTGTTAAACTGAAAAGAAGGTATGTTAGAAAATATGTTGTCATTACAAAATACTTCTTAATTTTCCAAAAAGATGCATTCT
>NW_011889165.1:784804-820385 GCF_000151845.1 Pteropus vampyrus | reverse complement strand
TGAAAATAAAAAGGTATGATAAGAAAAAAAAGAGATAATCAGATTTTTAAGCCACTGAACGTAACGGTTTACAGTAGCGCATTGAAAATTTTGCCTGAGTTTCAAAGCCCACATTTTGAGACTTTCATGCTGTATCTAAAATGCATTAAGCACCATCATGATTCTCAGTGGAGAAGTAAAAGAAATTATGAGTAGGCAAACTCTTTGGGACAATGACATTAGTTCCGATAATGGGTTAGCATTACACAGCATAAGAGACCTACGAAAGTAGTGTGTCTCTGATTTAGTTTTCCACTCACAAGATAGGTTTTGTTTTCAGCCTCTTAAGAAATCACAAAATTTGATGATAATGTTATTTCAATCCAAAGGATCAAACTCCTTGAGATGTTACTTTGTTTGGCATATCCACCTTACCTGGCAGATGAAAAAATGAGGCAGAGAAATATGTGACATAATTACCTTATGGAGGGAGGAGTCCGTGGTAGGGGATGGATTTCGGATTCAAGTTCTCAACTGTTGGTCTACAGCTCTGTCCTTCTAAATTTCTGAAATTCTGGCCACATATATCTTTTGCCCTCTTCAACTTTTCCTCGCCACGTATTATCCAACACTGCCAACCTTTATCCTACCTTGGTATTTGTTAGATTCATCTGTTCTTTTGAGTTTCACAGTGACCGCCTTAGTCTAGCACAGATTCCATCACCACCTCATGTATTATTTACAGACCAGAAGCTCTATTCTGGTCTCTCCTATGACAGTTTCTTTCTTGCCCTTCATCCTATATCTAGTCGCTTTAATGACCTGCTTCCAGCGTGTTCTCAAAACTAAAAAACAAATCTCACCTTTTTCGCCTAGTATTCAACCCTTTCCCCTTCTGCATCTGCCTGCCTCTTCTTCCAAAGCTTATGCCTTACAACTATGAAGCATGAACTTTCTTTTCTACTTCTCTAGCTCAGTGCTTCAGCTCTCTATTCTTTGTATCTGGAAGGCCATTACACTGCCTTCTTATACCATTTCACATCCCCCAACTCACCTACTCTGGTTCCCAAGTTATTTCGATCTAAGGCTAAGTCTTTAACTACATACTCAGGTAATATCCTTATTTGTGCATGTTTATAGGTAATCATAAATGTCTTCATGATTGTTTGCTTTTCCTAAAGAGACTATAAACTGCTGAAGGTCAGGGCTGGGCTCTAAACTATTGTGATTATAGAGGAGGTACTCAAAAAATGCTGTCAAATTATTTCCAGATAGTTTTTCATTTGAACTGCCCCTCAGTCTGGGTACATTCCATGAAGCTCTAAAATCTCTGGGTACAGTGAGGACAAGTTAGTTCATCGAAATATTTTCTTCTATTGGCTAGAAGTTCCTTTAGGTCTCAGCCCCTTGTCCTATCAGTCTCTTTCCTTAGAAATGGGAATTAAATATTAAACTAGTAGAATTAAAGTGCCCATAGCCTGAGTTCTTTGACATTAACAACCTATTAGTTTTAAGCAGATTCTGAAAAATTTTAAATGTGAAAAGTGCCTCTCTCCAGCTCTTCTTTTATGTCTATTAATTCATTTTTATTCACCCCTACTTAGGAAGAGAGTTCATAAACTTTTTCTCACTGTGGACCCTTTGGGCAATCTGGTGAAGTCCACATACACTTTTTCTTAGAATAATATCTTTAAAGGCATAAACCATTAGAATTACAAAGGAAAACCATTATATTGAAATTCCGTTATCAAAATATCAAAAACCTCTCCAAATATATGATATAGTGTATATGTGCTTCTTTAATAATCTATTAAATAACAACATCTAGTGTTGGGTTAATAACTGCAAAATTTTTGAGGTAGTGATATTCCAAGATATCTATAAGAACATGACATGAAAATATGTACAATTTGTACTGGTGACCAATACAAGTACTACTAAAATTACTGTGGTTTATAGTCTACATTTATTTTTTTAAAAATGCCAAATTTCAGTTAGAGATTAGTGAAATTCAAGTTGTGATTTTCCCCCTATCCAAATTCATCACTCTAAATTCTATCTACAGACTCCACGTTCACCCAGGGACCCAAAGTTAAGAACCCTTGGATTATGAAGAGGGTTAACTTTCCATAGTTTTATAACTGTTATTAACTATGGCACAGATGTCTCAAATAAGTATAATTTGTTCAACTTTAATGCATTACTCTTCTTAAATTGCAATGACTTTGGTTTTCAAAATGCCCCTTTCCTTACTGACTACATGTGTAAAGTCTCTCAAAATCTTAAGTTTACTTAAAGCCAGGTATTGTTCTCCTTCCCAATAAATCCTAACACAGACTGAAAAGAGGGAACAAAGAATATTTCCTCCATCGTACAGGTCTGCATTATACCTAAACATTCACTAGATGAAGTATTAATAATTGATATGCCATTAGCTCATCTTTTTCCTTCACAGGTCAACTCTCAGGGAATTATTTTATAAATTGTTTGCTGAAAGATACTGCATATCTTTATTAAAAGAGCAGTAATACTAAGCAGTAATACTTACACATACCAAGGGACAGTTTTATAGTCACTCATATTTCTTTCCCCATTTTGAGGCATGGCAGATGCAGGTGATTTCTTAGCCTTCTCACTCTCACGCTGCAGCTCTCTATTGCCCCAAACCGGATACACTGTAGGTAGGATTGGAAGCCTGAACAGGGCTTTTAATATTTGAGTGAGTGCTTGATCTTCCACTGGCCACACATGGCGTGGCTTTTAACTCATCTTTATCTGTCCTTAAACTAAATTGAAAATGACCTCTTGTAATTATGCAATGTTAGAACCTAGGAACCCTCAACCCCCAACAGTAGCCCTATACCTACAAAACCACCGTTCACTTTTATTTGATCAACTCCCATAAGTAACAGAGGTATCAGAAGACTAGGGCTTTCTGTAGTGTTTAGTATCCATCCGAAAACAGGATTCTTCTTGTCCATTTTATTAACAACGTTGACAATGGCAGGATACATGATATATCCCCTGGTACTAAAAAACCAGTAGCAAAAAAGCCCTTCAATATCTAGCACCAAGGGAAGTTGTGAGGTAAAGAAATGTAATTTTTTTTTTTTAAACTAAAATCAACTAGCCCATTGAAATGCCTTTATTACTTCAAATGTTTTAGGCTATGTGCTTTTTTTACAGAACCGTTTTTGAAGTTCTGATTTAAGACAGAGATTTCCTCATTAGTTATGAGAACTATCTCTCTATATATTTGTTTTAAAACAAAGCCTTTGTTTTTCTGTCAGGTAAAACATTATCTTAATATCCACTGTGAACTTCGCATTTCTTTCTGAGCAGAAGCTTGAAAATGTAAAAGATGCTATAAAGAAATAGACAACTACATAAAAAAAGAAACAGTGATTTCAGAGAGTAAGGGTTAAGGGTAAAACAGCTCTAAATAGTGCATATTGTTGCTCTGTCTTTTCTAGGATGAGCACAAAGGCAAATTAAAAGCACAGTCAGAAACTATCATATACATAGGAAGATAAACATGGGATAGTGATATCGATGTCATATAGACTTCAGAAGCATGATAGAGTCCTCTGCAAATGTGACAGACAGCCATGTAAAAACAACAATGTGTCTCTACGAGTCAGTCCCCCAGGCATGTGCTCTTCGGTAAGAGTTAGAGAACATTTTGGATATCACCCTTATTTGAGTTTAGAGCAGACACAATAAAAACTTCTTGTAAAACAAGAGAATGATATTTCTCCTTCAATTTATTACTATTATTATGGTTATTTTAAAAAGGTAAAGTTCAGTGCTGGCAAAGATGTGAAGAAATGAACAATCTAATACGGTACTAAGAAAGTCAGTTAGTACCATCTTTCTTGAGGTCAGTTGAGCCGAATATATGTAAATCCCTTAAGACATGTCTTTTTGACTTGATTTCAAGAAATTTATCTGGAGAATATAATAATGAATACGTACATAACAAGTTGCTTCAAGAATATTTAACGACAAAGTGTACAGTAGTGCAAATTTGGAAATGACCTAAATGGTCAATAATAAGAGCCTGGTTGAATAAATTATGTCACACCTATAGAAAGATATGCCATGTAGCCATTAATAATACTTTGTAAGTGTATTGACACTGAAAAAAAAGGTCCATAAGATTTAAAATTTTAAAAACTGTTATAAATCAGAAACAAATATAAACCAAACATATGTAAATATAAATCCATAGCGAAGTATCTGAGAAGATACACATAAAAATGTTTACGACGTAGTTTTCTGAACAAATGTGGTATTTTCTCTTCTCTTTGTTAGTCTATACTGTTTGAATTTTTGTTCTATGATACTTTTATAATTCAAAAATGTATGTTTAATTAAAAGACTGGTCAGGGTATAAATTAATTACTGCATGTGTAAACTATAACACAAATTTTTACTTCACTAAAACAAGCGTAGGCCCTTTTTCACCTCTGAAATATCGGCTTTATTCAACACCTTTGGCTAGGACTCTGAGTGAAGAGAATAACACATTTTTCTTTATTCTGACATGCATTTCCATTAATTACGTGCTTTCTCTTGTGTTCATCAACAGTAACTTAGGGTAAGTTTCTCCTACCAATTTTAAACAGTTCTGCATGGCCAATTTTCAGGTCTGTCAAGAAAAGCCAAGACTAATATCCCAGTGTCATGTTTATAGCCATCTGTGTAGAAACAAAATCAGGTTTGGACAGCTTTTATCTTGCTAAGGTTCACATATTTTGATGTGTGGATAAATACTTGGGTTTAGAAGCATAAATGTATTAACATGTTTGGCAAGGGGGCGGGAGTGGACAGCTTCTTAAAAACTAGTTCTTCCAACTATCGATAGAGAGTACTTAAAACAAGGTAAGCTATTTTGGAGGAAAATTAAAACTAAAGAAAGAGGAAAAAAAAGCATAGTAGAACTACTAGGCCAGAGTTGGAGTTTCCAGCAGATATGAATATAAACAAGATTTTTCTAAATAAGAAAACTTCGAGTGAGCGAAGCCATTTTGTGTCACAGTCATAAAAATGATTTCCTCAGTTAAAGAAATGAGGCAGCAGGCAGCCGCACCTGGTTCTGCACTGGCCCGAGGGGAATGAACGTAACTACCCTAGCTGGAAGTCTGCATGCTGAGGTGGACCGGATGCAAAAGGCTCCCCAGCATCGAAAGCCCAGAGGTCACTGTTAGGCTTTTTAAATACATCTGCCATCTGGCCTCGCTCAGTTCCCCTATAATCGTTTCCCTTTCCCCTTTCTGCCCTGGAGTCATCTTCCAAGGAAATTATTAAGCATAGGATTAGGTTCACAGCAAACAATGATTTTTTATCTAACATATCTGAGATACCAGCTTTTACATCATACCTTCGGCAGCTTCTTCCTTTTGCCCAATGAATGAAGAAGGAATTGATTGCACTGAATTGATTGCACAAGAAGCCAGGAAGCTGGCTTCTTGGACCCCTTTAACATTTACCAGGTTCGTCCCTTGCTTAAATCTTATGACATTTTAAAGATATAAAAAACTATTACTAACCACAGCAAGTGGGTTTATAAACATTGTGACTGTAGCTCTAAGACTATCAACTACAAAAGGTTTAGTGTTTTATGACTGACAAAAGGATTTTAGTAATATGGTTGGTCTGCAAAAGCACAAAAACATAACTCCAAATTAATAAGGAAAGGCTGAAATAAAATGGAAGAACTTTGCGGGAGCTCCATACAGCAAATCTACAGGATAGCGAACATCCAGATGTTTTCCAACATCTGTATTACTGCTTGAACTTTCTCATTCTCCTCAATATTTGGTATCATGTAGACACAACAAGAGCTTTACTTTCAACTTTGGCAGGTTTCAAAAAATTCAAGGAAAACATTTCATTACTTAATTTATTTTGGATACTTCTAGATTGAGGCTAACTTCTTCCTCTTTTTACTCCCTCTTGCATTATGGAGGGGACATGTAATAAATACTGGGTTGAATGAGGGATAAAAAGATGATGTATAATTAAATATATAACTGAATAGGGAAACTATTTCTGAATAGGACAATTTCATTATTAGTAAGAGCATATCTATGAACTCAGGACTACATTTATTCTGAATCCTTCATTCTATGCATCCATATTTCATCAATCTTTATCACCTCTCATTATAATATACAGAGAGCCTAAGTAATTATTCTTGTTTTACAGGTGAAAATACTGAGGCACTGAGATATGAAATCTGTCAAGTCACATACTGAGACTGTGTAGATCATTCGATTGCCCAGCCCAAACCATCCAGTAAAATATGATGCTTTTCTGAATGTAAAGATTTATTATTTGAACCCAAAAGAGATTTATTTCTGTATTTATTTATTCGTTTTGGTCTGGGGTCTGAATTACTGAGGTATGTAAATAAGAAGACTTGAATTTAAGACATGCTCTGGGACTCATTTTCCCGCCCAAACTCCTTCACTTTTCCGTTAGAGAGGTTAATGCTCTCTTTTTTTAGCTGGTATTAATTACTCTGGATAAAATGGGGTTGATAGCAGAATCTATCTCATAAAGTTATTGTTGGTAGAATCTACCTCACAGTGTTGCTGCGGGTATTCACTGAGAAATCACGTATAGAGAGTTTAGTGTAGTTTCCGGCACATACCATTTGCTCGAACAGATATAACTTGATCTTGTGAATGCTACTAGCACTGAGCCTGGCACATAGTCTGTTCTCAATAAACATTAGTTCATTCCACTTCCTGCTGTATAGGTGCTGATAATTTCTGCACTCTCTCCATTATTTTAATCTGTTTTTCCCTTAAAACAGATTAAGGAAAAGGAAGTTTCATTAGATGACAAGTAGGCTGTGCAAGTAAAGCCAGTCTTCCTAAACTACAAGGGGTCCTAGTCATGCCTCCCCTTGGTCCACTAAAGTCCAAGATTAAAATAAAGTTCAGAACTGATTACCCCATTAGAAAGCCCCTGATTGTAGGATTATTCGCATGAGCAAAATACTCTCAGAAAGTTGGAGGATATTCTTCCAGTCAGTCAGTCAGTCAATAAATATGTATTCGGTGTCCATGATAAATGCAGGATAGATTATTAGCCCCACTGGCCAAAACCCTGAGTGAGCAGAGGACGGGTATCCGTAGTCCATCTGACTTGTGAAGTGAGAAGGAGGCAGAGGAGGAATGAGTTTAGAACTCACGAAACAGCAAAGAGAGCTATGGGCAGTAATTTTCTTTAGAAAGAACTAGAAAGAACGTGCTGAACCAAAAGGCTGTCTAAGGCCCAGGAGTGAATTTCAAACTCCATGTGGCATATTGAAAATTGGCACAAAGCTAAGAGACACTGCACTAGAGATCAAAGAATGGTTGTGTGTGGCCACACAGGGTCTTTTTATTTGCCATTGGCATTGGAGGAAGGGTTTATTCGCTGATTTTCCTTGTACAGGTCCTTGCATGAGCAGGCTTGGAATTTTAAGCTGTCCTGAGGACTATGGCTCAGGATCTCCCAAAACATTCTGTTCAACAGTGTTTTAATTTCCTTAGCCTGAAATGGAGTAAAGTTATTTGGGAGCTTAGTTGCTGGTGGAAAGGCAGTGTTCACTATGCCAGTTCAGAGGAAAGAGTATCATGTCACTCTCAGTTTAGCCCTTCCCTTCCCTAGCAGGAGAATGAAGTCTCAGCATCGGTTGAATACATCTAATGAAAAAGAATGTGGAAATGAGAGATGGAGCCAAGAGGCAGGGTCTTGGTTTACTACATACTAGCTCTGTGACCTTGATCATTCACTACTTGTAATTTTAGTTTCTGCATCTGTCAAAGGGGCATAAAATCCTTATACTTAGCCTTGCAAGATTACTGTGACCATCCAATGAGAGATCTAGGAATGTGGTCTAAAACCTCCCCGTCTTTCTATAGACTGAAGAGTCTATCCATGATGATGTGCGTCTGACCATTAAGGATAAAACGAATATGAAAAATACACACTCTGCCTCATAAACCCCAGGAAGCAGAGCCCCGAGATTTGGGAAGAATGGGTTTATATTTTTCATATTGGTAGTCTGAAGAGATGAGAGCAATTCCCAGTATAACTATTTGTAAAAGTAACAGGCATCAAAGATACTGGATAAAAAACTGAACTCCTGTTTGTCAACAAAAATTGCTTTCCTTTGGTTGTGCTGTAATTTTAGCTGAACACCTTTTTCACAGCGTTTCTTGATGTCAGGCTAAATCTGAATGTACTGACCCAATGTTTCAGCAGCTACTGTATCTTTACTCACATTGCAAGAAGGTGGATCTTTACCTCATGGCTTTGAAGAGCCTGAGTTCAGCTGGTACTTTTTTAAAAGAAAGATTAATTTGAAATTTATTTTCCCCCAACCCATTTGGCTGTCCATTCCCACATCTCTTACAAAGGGAAAGACTCAGAAGGGGCCAATACGAGGCTCAATTTGTGTGCTGAATTACTCTGAGCACCTGCTTTCTGCCCTTTATTTTTATAAACACGGTCCAATAAAGTGAAAGGCATCCGAGGACTGGGTAAGTAAAAATGCCTCACCAATAGCAGGAGACGCTAAATGCTGTGTTTCACTCTAGATTTGTATTAAAGGAGGGCATTTTAAAGTTGCCCTTTCTGATCATCATGTTTTAAAAAAATGGAGGCGAATAAAGGTGAACATCTGAAACCTGGACTAAGCTCCTGTAGGCGGGGGCATTTCTTTTTTTTTTTTTTTGATTGTTTGTTTTATTTATTGAGATCTCTCTTTCTTTTACTTAATGTACACAGCTAAGTTATTTTGCACTGCCACCAAGCAGTAGCTTTTTAAATGATTCAGGGAAGTATAGCTTTCATTTAGGTTTGTGCCCTCCAGTCTGTTTATACTGGTCGATACACTTGTCTGAAAAATATAATGGATTAGCACATCATTCAACAAGCTAGTCAGAAGGCAAGCTCAAGGCGACAGACACCAAAAAGTAAATTACAGTCAGTAGTAGGGGTAGGCCATGCCTAGAGCTAGGAAACAGCGTATCAGCACAAAACCTGTATTCTCTGAGAATGGTGGTGGAACTGAAAGGGATGAAAAATTTATACCCAAATATAATAAAACAATCAGCTCTACAAATTCATATGGTACTATAAACTGTGTGGTTTATGACACCGAATGCAAAGGAAATCTGGCTCTCACAACCATCCCACACATTATAACCTCAGCTGGAAACACACGGATGGCATTTGTCTCATTTAATAGGCCCACTTTTGAAAGTGGGCATATATTATGGCTTACTTCACACATTCCATTTAAATATTGTAAAATGCCAGTTTGCCACAGGTTTTTTTCCTTCGCAACCCAAGGGCTGAGGTGGGCCACAAGAGGGCTAAAAAATAATGTATTTATTCTTTCTCGGTTTCCTCTTTCTTCACTCTCTCTCCTTATTTCCTTCCTTCTATTTTCTTTCTTAAGAAACAAAAGGCAGGATCGAGACACATCTCTAGATCTTAAATTTATATTTTCTACGTCAACTACTTTGACACGACCCATATTATATCACTGTTAGCTACAAATCTAATTACAATTATTAAATAGTTTTCTATTTTATAATCAGTGACAATTAAAAAAGAACCAGTAGAAATAGATTTTAAAAGCCTCAAATAAACTCTAAACAACAAATCACTTTCCTTACCAAGAGCCACTGAAGGACTGTAATGTTCTCAGACATTGTACCTCCACGAGATATTCTTTTTAGCAATTACGTACTAAGTGTATGGAGAGACAGATGAGCAGAAGAAGAATGTGGGGGCCTCAGTATTGAGACAGAACACTAAGGGCCACTGGAAAACCTACAAATTCGAAGAGACTTGCAAAATCACCCTTCCTATGGGCTGCTTGCCTGTGATTTAAGGGTAGCAAAAAAGGAAGCGAAGATGTGATTTCAAAGTTTAAAATATTATAAAAAATACGTTATCACTCCCCTTTTTTTTCTTGCTATACAAAATGATCACATGTTAATGGAGGAGCAATGAATACATCCTTGAATCTTGGATGCTGACATTCTTAGTAGACTTGATCGTCAACTGACAGTGGAAAGGCCATGGGCAGCAGACTGCAATCTGGAACTCGCATGCTCCATTAAATGGTGCTAGTTAATTGCACCAGGAGCTGGCCCACAATTGAATCCATTACTGGCCCTAGGATATCCCAGGATTTTTGTTTAAGAGGCAGTGCCTCCATCAGGCTAGGCAGAAAAGGGAATTACCCTGGCCTGAGCCTGTGCCTAGTCTTTCCTGTTCTGAGCTTTTCTCATGCTTGGCATCGATGCTACTTTATATCTCTGTGGGTTGCACCCCCTGTGTGGATGGACCCAGGATGGGAGATCAATGAAGCAAAATCCAGCAAAAGTAACTACATTGTCTTCTTCTGGCCTCATTTGGTAGAGGCAGGATGAATTCTCTAAAAACAGATCTCTCTCCTCTCCCATTTTCACCTCCAAACTCCGTTCCTCAATTTCTTCCCAGCAGAAGAGCAAGAGATATTCCTATTTATTTCCCAGGTCCATGCCCTTCACACTACTAAGCTTATTTTTTTGAGAGCTGGGTCCAAAGATTATCCCTCTCTAGAATCTTTAATGTATTTTTTTCTACATGCCCAACTTCTCAACCTAATGCTAAAGTCATCTAAGCTTAAAAATGAGATCCATCGACCTATCTCTCCCTCAAACTACTCGTCACTCTCCCCTTACCCTACCCACCTTCTTGATCCCTAAACTGCTTGGAAGAGAGACTGAAACTCATTGAATACCTTTGTACCTCTCACGCAACAACCCACGGCATTTTGGCTTCAGCCTTCACTACTGCAACTGATGATAGTCAAACCACTGGTAATCATCTAACTGATGGGTGCCATGGCTTTTTTCTATCAATCATAATATTATAACTTTTGGACACTTGATCACACGCTTTCTGAAAAATCTTTCTTTGACTTTCCTAATGACCACTCCCATGGTTCTTGAGGAAGAGACTCTCCAGGTCACATTATGATCATCTGTGTTTCATATTACATGCTGCTTTCTCTTCCTCTCCCTGTCAGTAAACTGGGATCTTCCCAAGGTTGCCTTCTCAGCAGCCCCCATTCCCTCCTTCCTGAACTGCAAATTCTCTTTGGTAATCTCATCTATCGCCCTTGGGTCTAGGTACAATCTATATGCTAACCACTTCCCAACCTGCAACTTTGAACCAAGCTCACTCATAAGCTCTGAATCCTGTTTATTCAACAGATGTCCCACAAGCTTCTCAAATGCCACATGTCTAAATTGGAGCTAAGTTTTAAAAAGGCCCTTCCTTCTGCTTTCTAACACCTTTGATCAGTCACCAGGGCATTGATCTTCCCTGAAAAAACTCTCTCAAATCCATCCTCTTGTCTTTATTTGTACTTGTGTGTCCTATTGTAATTCTCTTTTTATTTCTTCCCTGGACTATTTATCTTTTTTTAATGGGAAGATGCCATCTATCTTCTAATTTTTTTTTTTTTTTTTGCCAGAATGTTTTTTCCTGAAGCACAGATCTAATATTTCACTTTTCCCTTTAAAACATTTTATGGCTTCCTAGGGTCTAACAAAGAAAATCCAATTTCCTTAACTTCCTCTGACACCTTTTCCAACTTGGCCCAGTCCTCACTTTCCAGACACATCTCTTGCCATAAGAAAGGACTTTGCAAACACGCTTGCCTCTGCCTGGAATACCACCTCCTCTCTCCACGTGGAAAATGCCCATCCAGACCTGACCTAGATGTCATTTCTTTGGTAAATCCTTTGCAAATTTCTCCAGGCAGAGTTAGTCACCCACTTCCTCTGTTCCTGTGGTTTGTAGTGCATCTCTTTTTCACAACATGTGACATTTGTTATTCACTAAATTATCTGAGATCAGCTATAAGTAGGTCACTATAGCTTTGTTATCATGTCTACGGCATATTGAAGACACTAGGTCCTTGAGGGCAGAAGCTATACCTTAGTTATAAATGGCCTCAGTTTTTAGCAGTTTTGGGCACATGCAGATCATTTAGTACTGGCTAAATGCTGGCGTGCATGAATGCATATTAAATGTGTGGCAAATGTCATGGGTATCTTGGGTTTAGACCCTTATTACTGATTGCCGGGCTTTGCTATTGAATCTTGAAATATTTCTGATAATGTCAAACATCAGAATTTGGGGGATATCTCCATGTAACTTTACCAACGTTTACAGAAGTTCGTTTATATGCATTGACATTGTGAGAAAAACTATTTTATGGTTCTGAGCAGGGTGCTTAATTCCGCCAAGTCTCAGTTTCTCTTAACTCATAAACCTTGAGTAATTCTACCTGTCAATTAACCTAAAACTTCCCAGAGGCAGGTAGCCATAACACTAAACAGTTAGTGCTTCGGAGTCAGGTGGGATGGGTTACAATGCTAGTTCTGCCACGTCCTACTTGTATGACTTTGGGCAGCTATTTAACCTCTCTCTGAGCCTCAGTTTGCTAAGAAATGGGGATAATAATCGTACCTAAGAATATTTAGGATTATAAACTTTAATGGTAGTAAAGTGCTTAGAACAATGCCTGGCACACAGTAAGGGCTCAGTGAACGTTAGTTATAATTATCGTTCATTACAAAGCAATAAATATGAACAGAAAAGTTTTCACAGAGCGATAGGAACACTTCGCAGAGAAGGCATCAGGGACACTCGAGGCAATCATACGAATAACAATACCTCAGGATTGTTTAGAATTCTATATATTTTCAGTGTGTTCGTATTTTTTAGATCCTCCGACACCCTATGAAAGGTTTGGGAAATGTAATAATGTCTATGTTTGAACGTCTGGGGTCAGCAAAATCAGTATTTGCAAAAATGAAATACCTTGTTAAAAAGAAAGTCAATCTGTCCTTTGCATAGCCCAGAATAAAAGGGTAACGACGAGGTATCCGGGAGAACTACTGTTATTGACATCACTGACCTATAAACATATTCCCTTCAGCGTGATATACAGCACTTCAGTGCCCTTGTTTTTATATAATTGCTATTACCACAGCCTTTCAATTTCGAGTGCTCAAACGAGAGCAATTCATATTTCAGATAATCTGCCAACGAGAAAAACTAATTTCAAAATATTTGATCATAAAAGTTGTCCTCGGCTTCTACAGAGATAATTTAGTCAAATAATATCAGATAATCTGAAAGCAGTCTTAGCAGGAAATTGCTAGGGACTCCGTCTAAGCAGCCTCCATTTGCACTTATATAAATGTACTGAAAGTGTAGGAGACTTTGACAGCCTGCCATATGTGATTTCATTCCATAGCCTACCTACTCTACCATCAAAAGTTATATCCTTTGAAGCACTGCCAGAATTACTTTACCCTGGTAGATATGCTAGATGTGCCCTTTAAAAGCCATATCATTTCTTTTCTACTCTGACTAGTTCAGGGTAGCATCTGCTCAACTAAATTCCTTTGAAGGTTAAAAATAAAATAGTCTTACTTCTCTCAGGCTCCCCTCCCCCACCCTGCGCTAGTGCTTATGATAAAATGTCCAGTGCTGAATGAATTTCAGAGAGCACACATTTTAAAGAAGAAGGAACCTGAGAAATTGCCCCTTCCTTTTACACTTAAGAGAAATTAAGATCCAGGCTTCTCGAAGGACACTCGCCTGATTCCTAGCAGAGGCGAGACCAGAATCAGGTGTCCCGAATCCCAGTCCAGTGCGCTTTCTCTTGCTTCTCCAAAGACGGAAATTCTAATAGACAAAAGGATCAAGCCAGAAACCGACAATAGACACGCCACCCGCGGAGTGTCTTGATTTTATAAACAGAAGATGAATGCTTGGATTTCATCTCCAGGAAAACATTTGCTTTTTAGAAATAGTCATACTTGGCACTCTCTCTCCTCAGTGCTGCTGACAGTTGCAGTCAGTTATTACACTGTTGTGACTTGGAAGCTGATGCCCCCAAACAGATCAAAATTAGTAACATCATGATTCAGGATTGTCTATTTTCCCCTCAGCTTGCTAATCTATGCTTCTCTTATAATTATTTTAAAAGGCACTATCTGATTTCCTGAGCACCGCCCCAGGTGTTCTCCGTGATAATGAATGGATAAACATATCATCCAGTGTCACAGAGCAGTTGTGACATTTTAGAAATATCTTCGGTTTAACTCTTCTCATTTCAATGTGCGTTACATCCAAGGTTGCAGGCCTGTGTTTTTACTAAAGAGCTGAATGAGTCCCGGTAATTGCATGATTTACTTGTCTGCTCAAGTGAAAAGGTTTTGAAACGTAGTGAAATGGCACGGTCCTTTCTTGGTCTTTGTAAACCCTGCGATGTCAATTTTAATTAATGACCTGGAAAAATTATGTTTTTCCTTTTTTCAATTTCAGGGAATTGGTTCCAGTCTCACCTCTTATTTTCCTTGAATTTGCATGTTCTGTCCCGAGGGATGCGCAGACTTGTAATTCACACAGGCATGTACACAGGACATCACAAACATGCCAAACCTCTGCTGTGCAGCAGTTTGAAGTGATTCAGGACTAACAGTCTGACCACGTTTCTCGTCCAGATGACCAGGTCGCAAACAACGCTCCCTTTACACTTGGCGATGGAGGCTGAGGAGATTCCCATGCTTACTGGGAGTGGTGATCCCTGCTTGCTCTTCAAAAGTTGTCTGCCAACAGAATCTCATTTTCCACATAGTCATTTCGGATTAAGCTTAAAATGGAATGTCTCTGAACACTTTAATTTTTGTGCCTCTCTCCCTTTCCTTCGCCCCCTTTTGATTTTGTCAGGTAGATAATGATACTCTGCATAGATATTTAAAGGTAAGAAAGGAACTCACCACTTAAAGGAATATTTCGTAATATAAATAATCTTCATTTAGTCATTTTGCAATTTTGCTAGCCTCAACATTTCTTCAAGCAAAGCAAGCCTGTACACTTCATGGGAGAGAACAAGATCCTAGCTAATGCTACCATTCCTGTTTTCTTGAAAAATCTCTCAGCTTCTCCCCTATACCTAGACAGGTACATTTGGTGCAAATGTATCTTTAGGCTCCAAAAAGTATCAAGTTTAACAATCAGGGACCTTGATTAATCGGAAATAAGCATCTAATAAAGTATAGTAAGAATAGATCTGAAAGTCGAGACAGACTATAGAATAAGAAAACTCAGAAGTTCGGGAAACTGTGCCCTGTGAGTGTGCGCCTTAAAGCCTTAGCGCTTCCCCAATCGAGAGGCAATTTTCTATTGTTTCCTTGGCAAAGCATTGCTGAAAGGGATTGCCAGTGGTTCCGAAACAATGCTCCTACTGGGGAGAGGGGGCAAAAGAGAGGAGGCTGCTTGAGACAAAGCTGGCTTCACCAAAACTGAGAAGAAAAGCTAAATGGAATCTTTGATTCTTTACCTCACATCCAAATGCCGTATTATTGACATACTTCTGAGATTTACCAAACGCCACACTTGGCACACGGGTATTCTGTTGTCACCTCCACCAAGGGCCTTAACTTACCCTGAACACATCCAATCTCAAACTACTTTTTTTCCTTCCCAGGGAAAACTTCTTTCTGTGCACATTCTTGTGCTCTCAAAAAGTTTGCATAGTTATTGAAAGTAATAGATTTAATCTGCCAGCACATTAAAAATTAATAGCATTGGAAGAAATTTTTCTCTTATTATTGAATATGGTAAATTTGCAGTTGTAGGAGGCTGAAAGGGGGAGGAGATGCCCAAAGGAAACCTGGTTTACTGTTTTAGTGAATCGTTTTGTAAATTATTTATATCGGTAGAAAAAAATGCAGTAGACGCAAAAACAAATCAGGAAGAAACCAATTTATACATTTATATATGTGTGTATACAGACATGAACATTTGAAGATGCTCTAAGTCCTTGGAACAATCGCCATCGGCCTCTTTAAAAATGGCTATTTAGGAAAAAGAGATTGCATCTCTAGACTGTCATCTAAAGGGGACAGAGGGAATAAGAAGAATAAAAAGTCACAGGGCATTTGATGTCTAAAACCAGCATCGATTTTCAGGTTATCAGCCTGGTTCTAGAACTTATGCAAAAACCTAAAGTCAATTTCGTTATTATATTCCAGCTGAAATTATCACTGAAATTGTTGCCATGTTACTCCTGACATGAAAACCATGTCTTCTTATGTAAGAGCTAAAACCCAATATGGATTGAATGTGTGTGTGTAGAAATGAAATTTGGGTTTCACATGAATTTAACGATTTTATGACCTCCTTCCCAGGAGGTCAAGTTATTTCTTATTCTTTATATGAGCAGTTTGCATTTGCTCATCACTCTCACAGGGGCCAGGTGAACTGAGGAAGGATATAGCTGGCCTAGGTGCAGAGGTATTATTTTGCATATATTGCCTATATAAGTACCACATTATAGACAGAAATTATCTTTACTTTCCAACTTTGCATAATAAAATAAGCCATTAAATTAATACTATATAGAAAATGCTGCTTGTCAGGCAAAGAAATGTACAGTGCTTTCCAGAAAACTGGGGACATTACATTGCCAATGCCTGCATGAATAATACATGGGTTAATTCAGAAAAACACCGTTTCATTATTTAAAAATGAATAAATTACAGACTTAGAATGATGACTAAATTTTCTTCTCCATCTTACTTTTGCTCAGTGCTCTACTTTAAAAATGAATACGGAAACACTATTTTATCCATGCGAATAACACAACCTAGCTCCTCAAAAAGTATTGTTTTCTGACTTAGATTTCCTGATTCCATAAAATGTAGACACTCCATTTTCTTTTTCTTTTTTTTCTTGGTCATATTAACTCCGGAAATTAAGAAGCAATGTGAAAGGTCTTCAAATTAAATGTTTGAAATTGGTGAGCCTATCTTTTATTGTCTTGAGACACTGTGATTCAGTCTAAGTGGAAACGCTCCCTTTGCATACAGACTTGGTGTGTTGTGGCCTCAGTGCCTGGTAAAATATGTCCGAAGGAATAAATAAGAATATAACGCTCATGTATGATGACACAAATTTCTTTCATTTTCCTTTTTTGGTTTACTCTGAAAGGCCTGTTAAAAATCAGTCCTATTTGAGGACCGATGAAAACATGGAAGAGAGAAAGAAATGTGCTAGTAATAAGAAATTAATTTGGGGTTAAAATAAGTAAAACATCCCCATGCAGTGCATTTAGGCTGAGCATCAAGTGACAACCAGCAGATTATTCTACCGATTTCTAATGCTGGAAATTCGGATGGCATTTACTAGCATAACCTTTCAACTCTGAGCACATCAATAGAGGCCGACAGTGGCTTGAAATATGATTCCTTGCAGATAGCATATCCTCATTCATCTGACTGTGCTGCTCTGTGCTCCATTGCACAAACAGCGTCTTACCCACTTCTGAGAGGACACTAATAAAAAAGGCATCAATTTTCAGCTCTAGTACTACTGTGATCTCTTTATATGTTCGACATCCAACATTAAATTAAAATGCTGTTATAAATCCTACTTTCTGAATCTGGAATGAGTGTTGGGTTTTTGTCGCATGAGACTGCAGCAAATCTTGTCAAAAGCAAGGAAGCACGTCTTGTTCACTCAGAATTAATGTTGTGGATGAAAGAAGGAGGTAAAAGGGGTTGAATATGGTGAACTGAGGGTGTCAAAGCCAGTGGGGGCTGTAGCTTCAGGGTGCCAAACTAGGCAGGGTATTTGCTGCTTTCAAGAAGTGGCTAATCAAGAATTGTAATTATCAACGACAAGCTGTGTGGCAGGAAGATTACGGTTAAATAGACAGGCGCGCG
Organism: Pteropus vampyrus; assembly: GCF_000151845.1. Classification (NCBI taxonomy): domain Eukaryota; kingdom Metazoa; phylum Chordata; class Mammalia; order Chiroptera; family Pteropodidae; genus Pteropus; species Pteropus vampyrus. The sequence continues at coordinate 802,596 of NW_011889165.1, read as the reverse complement.
CGCACACACACATCTATATATATCAACAGAAAAATTTTAAGCAGAAAGAAATGGTCAATTATTCCTCTCCGGCAGAAAAATATTTTCTAAACACCAGTGGTTCTGATGAAGCCTCGTGGATTACATCAAAATAGAGGCCGCCATTGGGATGCACAGCCCTGTAAGCATAGGGTGACGTACTATTTGGGCCTTATGTCAGTACTACATAATTTTAAAGTTACGTGAGAAACATCTAAAATCACTGGATGGTAAGGGAACAAGATTAGAAACTAAAGTGCATGGATTAAAATAGTTTCAGAAGGCTTTGAGTAAAGATTGCAGGGGAGAGAAAAAAAAAAACCTTACAAGTACAAGGAAGAAAGAAACTGATTAGTTCTTTTTCGTTTTGCTAAAGATGGGGAAGCAGTATAGGAGAACATGAGAGAATTTTTCTACTCTTTCCGATAAAAAGCTCCCTGCTAACATAGATTATCACCTAGAACTATGTGAACTAAAGGGTAACAAGCTTCAACAAAGATACAGAGCGCAGAGCTGCGGTGTTCTGCCTGGCTCATTCATAATTAGGGAGGAAATAAAGAGGCGTGTTTGCCTATTTGGAAGGGTGGGGTGAAAGGAAAACGGGGAAGAGCGAGCAGTTCAATATCTGGATCGAACAGAGGAACTTTTTCCCCCAAGGATCCTGCCAGGAGGAACCTTGACATGCACAAAGTCAGAACGTAGACAAAGTTGCCCTGGTGAGAACGATAAGGTCACCCGTGGGATTGCTGAGATTATCTCTGTCAAGCACTCGGACAGCATGCAGTCAAATGATGCATCATGCAGTCATTTTCGGGGGTGTGGGGAGAAATCAATTTCTTCACCAGGTCGCTATTTGCTTTTCAAAGTGCCCTTGTAGGCCTTCACCACCGAGCATTTATCAATTTAAATGTTGTAAATTGATAATGTGCCACTGTGCCTTGTACTGCTTCTGAATTATTTTGATACTTATATTTTCTCAATAGTCTCTAAACCCTCAGAGCTTCCACATTCAAAAGGGCATTTTTCTTTGTTATATTCAGAAGTGATGAACTTTTTATGATTAGTACAGGAGAAAAATGCAGACTTGCTGGGGAAGAAAACACACAAGCTGCAGAAAATTATACATTTTCTTCTTTGAAAAACAATTAAGGTATGCCTACTCAAAAGGCTTCAGAGTGGGGCTAAAAAGTAATATTTGGAAGGCTATGTATATTCATTAAAGGGAGCCAGGTTATTCTAGCATTATATAAATTTAGAACACTAACTGAAAAAATGCTAACACGTGGATCCATTAATATAAGCCCTCTGCTGTGTTGAAATAATCCTTTTTTGTCTTTATATTCCAGCTATCTAGGATGTGATGATGCCAAACAAGAGTAATAACTTGTAAGGAAAGCTAATGCTGGCTTTAAAAAAAAAAAAAAACCGCTTAAAAAAAATATATATATCTTTTACAAGCATGGAAGCAAGACTATTAACCACCTACTAACCTCAACTTGATTTGCATTGAAAAACAGAGTGAAAGAGTTGAGGTTTGCACTTTGGAAAAGCAAAAGAAAGACATGGCAGTTGCAAAGCATCTTTAACCTCCAGTGATTTATTGGCCCTCAGCCAAGTTATCAGGGGAATCTAATTCTTCTTTATTATTCAAATAAACCACATTTGGCACCATGGTTCCCTTTCAGAATAGCTTCACAAATAGACTGAGCTCTGTCATTTATTTGACCTTGTACTTGTGTGCTGTAGCTGTAATTTTATTTGCCATTCTATATAACGAATGCAGAGAAATCTAAAATATGGAGATAAACGACAGGATGGGGAGAGGAGTTTATGGTAAATACATCTGCATGGCTTAAAAAAAAGAGACCAAATTTACGACAACCATTTACCCCTTTCACCTTCACCTCTATTAGCTCCTATACTTGCAGCCACCCTGCCCCTTTCAGCAAGCTGCCTAGATAGATACAAGCCAATTTGTAACCCTGTCTGTGGCCACCTTTTGGCTGGTTTACAACAGCAAGGAAGTATCTTCTACCAGAATGGGGACTTAATGAGAAAAAGGGAAGTGACTCATATGCAAGCTGGGCCCTGGAGGTGAATGAAGGGAGGGGTGGGGTGGGGGGAGTGGCATTAGAATGCATTTCAAGAGAGGACTTAGCTGGCTGCAGGGTATTTTCTAATAATATCACAACATAAAAATCTGTTAATTTCCTAGTTTGATTTTATTTTAAATAGGACTCTATGTTAACTTGAAAATATTTTGCCGGCATAAGTATGTATCAAAATAATCATCATCTCTCACCTTACTTTCAAGGAAAAATGTTTTTAAAAGCTATGAGTCCATTTTTATCCTCTGGTTGACTGAGACCACTGTCCTCTGCCTCTGGCAACTATAATGTTAAATTTCTCATCGGTATTAAAAAATAAAATGCAGGACGTGTGTATGGAATAGCGAAGGCTGATTTAAAAGCACATAGACCATCAAACTCGTCAATGCCATTGTAAGGGGCCCGGATACCAGAACCTCACTCTCAAAATGATCTTTGACACAATGGCTGAGGTGGGGTACAGAAAGGATCTTTTGCCTGCCTATGAGGTTTGCAATACGTATGTCCCCGTTTGGTATGTGGGGCATCACAGCCTCGCTCTAAATGTGTGCTCGAATTGTAGCAAATCAATATGTTATAATCCACATATTAACCCCTACAGAAATTGTATTTGGGATTTATTTTTCTATTTCTGTCCCAGAAAAACTTTTGCTGTCCTTAAGAAGTGATGCTTTCATAGTTTTAATGTTTGGCTGTACTTCCCTTTTTGCTTTGGTTACTAGGAACTGCCTAGCTAAATCTGAAGCTTTATCAGACCATTTAGAACAGTTCCTATAAGCCTCTGCTGTGTCCTCTTCTGTGGCAAAAGATTACCTACCTACCGTTAACTTTTCCCCTTATTCCCTGGTTCTGTTTTGCCATTATTTTTTTATTGTATATGTTTATGTAAGCTATTTCCTTTGTAAAAAAAAGGAGGGTATAAGCCAACAAATAAATATTTTTCTAAACTTTAAATCCTATATCAAACTAGAAATGTTTTTTATCATATAAAATCTCTTTTGGATTCTTAGTGATTAAGCTCTTTACATGTTGAAAGAGATTTCACGAAAGCTGGCTACATATCATTGCTACCTTTTCAGTGTTAGAGAATTCACTGTTTTCTTCATTTTCACTTCTGCCTATTCCATTATAGCTAGAGAGCAGAGTTCTGTTGAGTAGCTCTGAAGGCCATCACCGGGTAGAAGAAGTCATTTAATCTCCATGTAAACTGAACTCTGCATCAACGTTTAGGGATCTTCCTTTAAGATAAGGCCTCAGGGTGAGTCACTGGAAATCATTTCTACCAAGGGAAGCAAGTCAACAGCGTATTTCTACAACCTGAAACCGCATCTTGGATGTTAAGTTAAATATCTGTCTGGCAAAGTCAAAAGGACTGCTGAGGAGGTTCAGACATCATCATAGATCACTTCATTCCTGTCATCATGACAACATGAAAACATTTTACAGAGAATAACTGGCGCGCACACACCCACACACACGCTGGACACCAGGAGCTGTTACACTCTGGCTGTCTCTATATTCATGCTACACAACAGAGCTCAGCAGAAGTTTATCTACTTAGTTTTCTCACGAGCCAAAAAAGAATCCTAATTCTTTCTTGAACATAAGCCGTTTTAAAGCCACCATATTTATTTACATGTTGAAAGAAAATAAAACTGAGGAAGGAATATCTTGAGTTACAAATGCAGGCACAACTCTGCTCTAACAAACTATCATGCTCACAATATTCCTCAATAATCTCATTGGTCTTTTTTTTTTTTGTCGCTAAGTCTTTAATGATACAGTTACATGCAGTCTTTATTTAATGAAACTATTTAAAAAGGAAATGAGGGACCATAACTTTATAGATTCCTTACCACTGTCTAGAATTTGATGGACTGATCTCTAAAGCAAAGTTATAGGACACAAGCAGAGCATTTGGTTTGCATTTAATTAAGGGTGTGTGTGTGGGTGTGTGTGTGCGTGTGTGTAAAAGATTAAGTATTAACTTAATAACTTTGAGTACATTTTACATTGTATGTCACCCATGACCACTCTGCATCCCTATAACTAAACGGGGTGCTGAGGAAACGTGGAAGGGTGATGTCTCAGGAATCTCAACTATCTGACTAGGACTTAGAAGATTAACTGCGTTGGAAATCCCTTCCCAAAATATTATCATAGATTATTTATCCTCTCATTCTTTGGGCACTTAAAAACATACCATGCTCTTATCAGATTATTTTTATGTTAACCCAGAACTATTCTTAAACTTCAGTTCTGAATGCTAAATACATACATTGGTATATGCAAAAAACACTTCCAGTGACTTACCCTTTACCATTTCACTTGCATAATGCCTCCAAAGGAAGATCTCTGTCTTGTATCTCAGAGCCTCCACCTGCATATTTGACTATTTCTGGCAACACTGAACACATCCACCCAGTGGGCAACAGCACACTGCAGCCAGCGTCTGCCCGCGGGGAAGTCAAAATGCTGACTATTGATAGGCACTTTAAAACCCATCACACATAAAAGAAGGGAATGACTGCACAGAAGTTGCCAGCTAAGTACCATGTCTATACACAGCTGCTTTATTCTGCAGAAACCTCGATGATATGTCTCAGATTTTAGGAAAAGACTGATTTAATGTTACAGTAGAGAAGCAGTGAAATAAACTGCTTTTAAGGAGAAACCAGCACAGGGTTAAAGCCAAATTTTTCTTGAACAGATGATATTTCAGATGGCCACACTATTCCAGATGCATCAATTTCCTTGAAAATCCAATCCATATATGTGCATATGCTGTGCTGGCAGGAGGACTGACTGAAATGGCCAAAACCCAAGAGCTAATATTCTTTTGGCCAGAATAATGCAATTATTATTTTCCTAGCTATCAGTCTAAGCATACAGAGCCATCTGTTATGCAAAGCAAACATACACATCTCAATTACAGAAAATGCAGTTGCCTTGACAGAATTTGGATTACACCACTAACCAGGGCTGTAAAATGTGTTTTGAGCTAGTATATAATGGATGCTTTTCAGGAGTCCCCTAATTAGCATTTACCTGCTTAAACTAATTATTCATCCTTCTTCACTGGCTGATTAAACTTTGTTGGATACTCTGCATAAAACAGATGAATATGGCACTGCAGAACAACAAACAGCGGTGTTTCCGGTTCTGTACAGTATTAACATGGTGGCACACTAATTTCAAAATTGGAGATTCCCAATACTATGTCCCAAACAGATTAAGATAAGGCTTAAAGTCTATTAAAGGCAATTACAAAACCAGAGATTTCAATGAGATACTTCAGCAAGAATACTAATATTGAGTTAACAGTAGCACAGTTTCTGTCATTTGGTTTCCTGAAGTCCACATAAAATAGAATTACTCTATACACTAGCAAATTGCTCACATGCTCTTCAAGGAAAAGTTAATGGACCCCTCACTTGGATTCTCAACAGTAAATAATCAAATTTGGCAGTGTTTCTTCTCCTCCCCCAACCCTCCTCAAATGCCAAATATCTCTCTTTATTATTTTCCCATGTCTGTCTTGATTTCCAGCAAACTCACTAATAGCCAAAAGGTTCCAGCCGTGCTGGAGGCCCCCCTTAGAACAGTGCCAACTTTCAGAAGCAAGGAGGGTGGAGTGGGTCCTGCTTAAGAGGAGAGAGACAAATCTTATCTCTATCTTTAGCTCCAAGGGGCAACTAAATGAGGAGTAGATTATCCATCTGGCAGATCATCACACAGACAAAAAAAATCCCTCCCATGGAGACTGCATTTTCCTTGTGCCAAACCACCAGATGAAAAGGGTCAATCTCAGCCAATCACCTGTATAGGCACAAATATCCAGATGTTCAGCACTTTTATGGAGAAAACATCTGGATAATTAGCTGGTTTGTAAACTTTTCTTCAGGGTATATTGGCATTCTGTAGACATAGCCTGTGTCTTGGGATCTAACGGAAGTAAAAGTTTCGTGTTCCAGAGGAATATTGAGAACTAACATCTAGGATTTTGTCCCGTGCCCCATTTGCTTCCACCTTCTTTTCTTTTAACCGCTGACAGATTCACGTGAGTAATTAAACTGCAAATAATGAAAAGCTATCTTAGTTTACGAATTGTCTTTCAGCATTAGGAAGCATTTGCAAAAGCAGCAAAATATATCCTTGTTGGAACCCTCCCTGCAACACATTTTAATGGTCTCTTTCAGCATTTCTTGACTCCAGATGACTCCCTGTCATTGTGTCAGCTCCCAGGATAATGCAGGGTACTCCATAAACATCCAGTAATAGGACACAAGGGAAGCGCTATTACTGTGTCCCTCTCCTATCAGGCACAGAGGTTCCAAAGTTCAAAACAACTGAGGGAAGAAACTTCATTTGTTCTCAATAAATTAATAATGATCCTGGGGTCAGGGGGAGGGGCGGGCAAGGAGGGAGACTCAAGTTTTTGAGCACAAGTTTATTCTGAACGTTCCAAACTGACATACAATTTTCCCACTGACTTTGTGAGAAGAGACAGGAAGAACCATTCAAGAATAAATTTGATAATTCATGCTAAGCAGAATAGGAAGGAAAAAGCAGGAGGCTCAAGGAGGCTTCACAATCACAGCCAAGAATCTAAATAGTTTTACTTACTTGTGAGAGGCCAAGGTAGATGGAGACGGTTTCGGAAATGTATAAAAATTTTCCTTCTTGATTTAGTGCAAATACAAAGCCATCCAGGGACTGCAGAAAAAATACATACATAAACAGGTTAGTAAATACATATGAAGGAGATTTAATTAGTAAGGCATCTGATACAAAGCAACACATATCGAATAGAAGATCATTTTTTTCTTTCATGTTTAAAATGGTCCTAAGACCTTTTAGTATTGCATTATACACGAACAAATTAAAGGTCTCAATTAAGATTACAAGCTTTCCTTTATTTCAGCGACTTCCTTATGTCCCTGTCCTTTTGATCAAGATATATTATGTTCATGTATAAAATCAAGTCATGCTGATTTTATGAGATGTTGCCTTTGTTTTTTTGGATTCAGTAGGTACTGAGATTGAAGCAGCAAGATTCTCCATTTAATAGCTGCACTGGAATGGAAATTGTAATGAAACGAGAGAAAAAAGGGTTCTTACAGGAAGAGCAAGTAAAATCACCACTTGAGCTACTATGGACATCGATAATTTACTAATTAATAAAGGATTATGCCCTCCTCACTCTCAGTGCTTACTGTGTTAGAACAAATAGGAAAAGCCCATATATTACGGGTGAAATATATTGGTGTTTGTAGGCTGAAACCTTACAAACTGTAATCTTTTTCTGCAAAGACTCTGTATTAAAGTTTTATTGTAATAGAGCTTTCTATTATGACTCCTAAAACAGAAACAAAAGAAGAAATGATAAAGGAAAAAAGAATGCTACACATCATCTGTGACTCCTGAAATCTTACTTCGCTTTGCAAAAGGAGGGGCTGCTTTTTCAGTTTTGATGAGTGGTGTAAATCATCATGGATTCCAACTGCTATAAAACACTCAAAATGAGAATAAATGTGTTTCAAATTCTTGCAATCCAAGTGCATGTTGTATCTTTCATCATCCTCATGTCTTTTGTTTTGCTTTATTTATTTATTTTTAAGCAGGTAGATTGCACAGGTACCGTTTGCATGGAAAACGAAGTTTTAAAGATTAGTATCGATAGAGGTGGTGAATTTGGATGTATGAGAAACACAATGGGAATAAGGTCTGTGGCAACACTAAATTAATGACATAACTTTAAAACATTGAAACGTGGAAGAAGCATGTAAAATTCAATTAGAAAAATGCACTGCCTCAACTCTCAACAGTAATTTCAGTCTCTTAAAATACTGAACTTGTTTTTGGAGCTATATATGAATATATAAAATATATATATATTTATGTATATGTATCTATACATATGGTAATATGTGTATATATATTTATATGTATATATGAAATTCAGATTCCACCCTTCCTGATCCTTTTTCATAGACCTACTGGTCAGAAACTGTGGGTAGCACTCAACCTCTTCCTCTGATTTAGTAGGTTCTAAAAACAATTCAAAAGTCACATCGTATTGCTCCATATAAAAGCAAATTACATGAAAAACAAGAGTTTGGTTAAGATAGCACAATAATAATAGCTTACATTTATTAAGCAATATGTGTGTGCTAAGCAGTTTGCGTTCATTGTCTCTTTTCATTTTCTCAACTACCATCTGAGGTAATTATATTATTATCTACATTTTACATACAAGGAAATTCAGGCTTAGTAAAGGTAGGCAACATGCCTGTCTCTGGTAAGTGGAAGAGTTAGGATTCAAAATCATAGTCAGATTCAATAACTCTACTACCTTCCACTAAAAATAAAGATTCTCTAACTGGTATGTGTACATTAATGAAAAAATAAACAGTACAGCATTTCTTAAGTCAAAATATTTATATTAAGAGTCAGACTATAACTTCTTAAAACACATTACTTGTTTTTGAATGATTTGTTCAAATGATAGAATCCTCTCATTAGGAGTTGGAGACAAATGGGAAATGGGCTGACAAGAGAATTTATAAGTCACTTCCATATAGGTCACCTCATCACTTTTGCTCTATAATATCTCTCGTAGAACCAGCTATGGGATAGGGAGCAAAATATTATCTAAGGGAACTGGGTTCCTTAGCTTTGACAGAACTGTCACCCTCACCAGTGAGATCCAACCTTTCAAGCTCACAGTGTGGTACAGTGGAAACTTATTTTGAACCAGTGCAGAAGGGAGAGAAGTTGCCTTTGCAGAAGTTTGAAAAGGATTTCATTTCAACATGCCTTCAACTCAAACAAGATGTCTCTTGTGGATGACTCATGAAGATTAAGACTCTCCTGGCTTTGACTTTTTCTTCTTCCTCATGGAGAAAAGGCCTTGGTCAGGTTTTCCATTCAACCTACTAGCCATGGTTGGTTATACAATAACAGAGATTTGTGTAAGCCATCTTCTCAAACCTTAAAATGCCACTGTCAGATTAGAAGGACACACAGAGAGAGATCACAAGAGAACTTTAATGGGGACAAGTGACAATGTGAAGTCTGATTGGGAGCAGAAGAAAGGACTGATGGAGATGGCATAGAGATAATCTGTAGTCTAAACCCTCGTTTTATAGGTGAGGAAACTGAGGCACAGAGAGGCTAAGTGGCTGGACAAGATCATACAGCCAGCTAGTGCAGAACCAGGATTAAATCTGCTGTACTCCAATATTATTTAAGAATTTATAACATTATATGGTCCCGGTTGGCTTATTCAACTCCCAAGGAGACTGAATTTCTCAACAGTGGGGCAATGTCTTATTGAACTTTATCTAGCCAGCACCTAACAACTGCTCAGACAAGGCTTAGTAAATCCAGTTCTGCCTCCTAACCTAATGCTCTTTCCCTCATATCACACATGCTAGAATGACTAAGAGGGATGCCAATGATTTCTTCCAAGAGTTGTTTATGGAGCTATTAGATTATTTGCAGATTCTGATGCCACAGATGTCTAACATAGTCTGGGGTCTCTCCTGACATTTGGAAGATCAGAGTTAGACTGGATTCTTTCATAGTCTTCCAAAATACCCAGTGCTGTTCATTTGCCATCGACACACATCCTTTACTTTTTCACTGAAGGGAGTATAATTTTTTTAACCTTAGGTTCATATCTCATGAACCTACTAAAATACTTGTGGTCTGGACACTATAGCAGGGAAAAGGAATATCTGGAGGCTAAACATCTGATGCTATTAAACAGCGGCGATCTAAGAACTGGCCAGTTTTGTTTGGCAAAAATAGAGGCTTTGACACATGTTCCAATTTCCTGGTGAGATTAAAACGAGTCTATGTCTACATGACACAAAGCATCCAGTCAATTCAATTAAAAATAACAGCCAATTTGGTGGGGAAAAAAAACAACTACTCAGATTAGTTGTTTGTCATCATACAGGTAAACAAAACAAAACGGGTTAGTTAATTTTCACTTTTATGCTTATCATTTCAGTCAATTATATCTACAATGTGAAATGAATGTCTATAACTCAGGTTTGATTACCTTGTAAATAGAGAATGGGATATGAAACCAAGTCTACAGCAGATTGGCAAGGTCGCTCTTCACACAGCCGTTACCTTCTCATTCAGGGTGACCCCTGTTTATAGTTAGCTGTATTTTGCCACTTAGAAAAATGTTAAGAGTAGCATCAATACTGGTTTCATGAATGTTAAAAGGTGGGAAGAGGAAACAAATCTTCAATCAGTTATTCTTGGGAACCAAATGTGATTAATCTGAAAGTTCTGTGGAATTTTTAAAAATTTTAAATCAAGAAAGTTACTATACATTGAGCTGTTTCGATCACTGCAGGCTACTTTTTAATTTTTTTTTTTAACTGCCCACTGTTTTCAACAGGCACCAATTAAAATTCTGGGGTCAAAGGGTTAATTACATCTTCTAACTCAGTATGTAGAATTTTCTGATTATTAACTAAGGTTGGATTAAGATGAAAAAGAACCTACACAAATGTTAATGCTAGTCCCTCCTTGAGAAGATTTATTATAAAGCCATGCTGAAATCTATCTGCTTTCCTCAAAGCAGATGGAGAATAAAATCTTAGAAGAAATAGTAAAACAGACATTTTAAAGGCATACAAGTAGCTGCTTTATCAAGACAGTTTTCTTATTACTAAAACCAGTTTTAAGCCATCACAATGGGGCTGATAGGTGATTTCCTTTGTCACATCCCAGTAAGTCTATGAGGTACACATGCAGGAATGAGGCTTGGATACAGATGTCAGGAGCTACAGCATTTCTGAATAATAATGCCTGTAATTATAATTTATATCCCCTATCATCAGTGTAACATATAAAGTGTAAGGCATAGTTTCTTAACCACAAAAGCCTAGTGCCTCTAACAGTATTTGTCAAATGATGAAGTTATTTCCTTGCAGGGTATGAAACTAACTATAGCTTCATGACGGAAGGTATACTAATGTTTAATGCATTGTGCTAAATGGATTTATATTTGTTGAAGTAGTTTTATCTCTGCTTTCTTTTTCTCCTGCGTATTCCAGTGTAGCCAAATTTCAGAGTGAAACTTACTATGGTGTCCTTACAGGGACAATTCTCATGTATATCACTACTCTAAAATTAGTGGTTCTTTCTTCTACATTCTAATGCAGAAGAGAAAAAAAAATCACCTCAAACTCTTTCCCTATGACCTAACTCCAGTTAGAGTGAAGAATTACCAGTAGGCTAGGTTATTTTAATGACAGATTATTTTAAACTAAGCTTTCACCATCTGTTCCACCCCCTAATTATGAATGCAAAAAGAACATATTTCACAATTACATCAGTAAAAAAGTAAGATATACGTGATTTAAATTCATGCATGTGCTCCACGTCTAATGCACTGTGCATCTGTGATGTTCTTCTAATTCAGGCTTAGATTATAGAGAAAATACCTGTCCATGATATAGTCTCTAACACTCACAACCACCCTCCCCTCCCCACCCCCCCTCAAATCCAGGGTTTTTAATTGTTGAGACATAATTCTTTACGGAAAGAGCAGAACATGAATTTGAGCACAATGCTTGCCAGCCGTTAGACACAAGTATTTTATAACAGCTAAAATGGCTTTGCTGTTAATAACGGAGTCTGTATGAGAAAACTGCTTCTGCTACCTGAGCAATGGGTTAACATCAGGAATAACTGAGTCTGCCCTTGCAGCACACCTCCGTCATCGTGTAAGGCTGTGTGAATAAGCCATGAATGAAGCTTGGCCTGGAGAGGCGCGACAAGGCTCCAATACCTATCTTTCCACTCTGTTTTGGCAGCAGATAAAAGAGTTAGAAAGAAAAAAATCTTTCTTAATTTTTTTGGCCTCTGGATACAATAACACTTTGATAGAGCTCATTAAAATGCCATATTGCCCTCTGATTGCACTCAGGAGGTGATGCTATAGCGCTCACGCACACACATGTGGACGCCTAGCTACTTCAAGGAGAGCCTGGGACGTGGCCCAGAAGTACCCACATGTATCTGTTTATGGGGAAGAAAAGCTTCCCAAATTTTGTCTTTGCAATCTGAGTTTTAACAATTAAGCACTGTGCAGAAACAGAAACCTGTTTTTAAAAAAACAGGAATCTAAGTTAAGTATATTTTCTCAGAGTGGATAAAAGCAGACATCAAAGGTTTGGGCTTTTATTTAACTCTTAAGAATCTCCCAGAGCTGTCTGTCTCCTGTGCCTCTTCCTTTACCCGCCACTCCCCACCCCAATGAGTCAATAACATGAAGGACAGCACAAGTCATATTATCATGTACCAAAAGCCACATGTTCCCTAATCACAACACCAAATTCAATTAGTTAGGTAAAATTTGACTATTTTCCCACTAAAAAAAATTCCAGAACAATCAATCTTGATGCCTCAACACACCTTTCCTAACAGTTTCCTAAAACACACAAATCCAAACATCTTGAGTGAAAAAACAGCGCAGAGAGGCACAGACGGCCTCTCCTCAGTTCTTAGAGAAGAGGTACCAGCGTAAAAGGGGAGATGTTGAGCTAGTGAAATGTTAAAACATGAAAAGAACAAAGACATCTGCTTTCTGAGCAAGGAGATCAGGTTTTGCTTCTGCTCATTAAAATTCCATTTTGTGGGAGCTGTGTATCAAAGTGCTGACCTTTTTTTCTCTGGGATGCTAGTTCAAGCCTTACATCCAGCCTTGAGGGATGTAGATTTCTTGATTTGAACATCCAGCCAAATGGACAACAGGCTCTGGTATAAAGACAGTGTCTGGCATTTGGTGGAATCAGAAGTGTCTGTGTCTCTGAGCCACCAGGGACAGCACGCAGAACCCACATTATCTGTGGCTTGTCCTGGGGCAGTGGGACTCCACTTGAGGCATAAGTGACCATGTGCTGCTGCTCACGAGCACTTTTTGCCTCAAGGAGAGGATTCCCACAAGTTATTCTAAGGCACAAATATTCATTGGAACATTAAAACATCTCCTTTTTGTGCATGTGGTATAATATACTGAAACACAGGCTCCTCTGAAACCAGGAGCTAATTCCTTATTGTGCACCTTTCCCTTTGAATTCAGAGTTCTCTTTCAAGTTAAAGAAGGAATTTCCATGTCAGCAGGAGTAATATAAACAGTACCAAAAGGCTTAAAAATGTCACTGCTTTGCTTTGGTTACACATGGCGCTTGGTCACACGCAGGGTTCCAGGTGTGTTTAAAGTTGTCTGCATTATACAAAACAACACAAAGAAAAGAACAGATATTAATTGTTTCTTGGACATCCTATTCTGTAGATCACGCACTACTAGAAAATAGAGGATGGTCATATTATATCATATATATAATATGTATATATATAAAACATACTCTTATATATAAAATATATAATATATGCCATCACATTATATTATAGGATGTTTTCAACAATGCTCAGTTCATTCAAATATTCACCATAGAGGGGAGGAAAGGAACAAAACTAACATTTGTCAGGCAAATTACATAGACCAAATGTGAGACAGGTATTATTAAATCCTACTTTACAGATAAAAAAAACTGAGGCTCAGGGAAATTAAGTACATTGTCCAATGTTACACATCAGTATGTGGTAGATGTAAGAAAGGACCCTCCTTTTCCTGCTGCTGCTGGGACTACCTGCTGGGTATTTTAGTTGTTTCACACCCCTTCGTAGTTGCTGGAAATCTGTGCTTCCTCCAGCATTTCTTTCCACATAAGCGATTCTCACGCTCGGACTGTTTAAGTGTGATGCATTCAGAAAACACCTGTTGAGTGCTTACTATGTACCAGGCCGGTGCCAGCTGAGGTTTCACAAAGCTCAAAGAGGACCCAACTCACGAGCTGCTTTCTTGAAAATTCGTTTGTGGATCTGAGACTAAGATAATGAGTCAAGCTAGAAATTATAAAACAAAAAGCCACAGGGCAAAGGCAGTTTCCAGCTTAGGATACCGTCAAAACACCATGGGGACCACTGTCTGATATCACCAAGCTTCACACCTCTAATATGCTGTTGTTGGGATGGAAAAGGCATGGACTGATGGAATTTGTATCTTTTTTCAGCGTTACTGAGGTATCATTGACAAATGGAATTGTAAGATATTTAAAGTGTACTTTGTGATGATGTGATATACATCGTGAAAGGGTTTTTCCCATCTAGTTAATTAACACATCTATCGCTTCACATATCTATCTTTTGGGAATTTGTAAATGTACAGTCAAGGTGCTAATGTCTAGGAGCGGAGAAAGGACCTCACAGTTAAGAAAATGATAGGAGAACCACACCTCCCAACAGGCAACTGCCAGGACAAGACGTGAGTCCCAGACGTGAGCAGGCCACAGGGCTGGCCAGCACACTGACCCCGTGCCCCATCTCATAGTTTTCCATTTATACTTAGGGTTTTGTTCTTTCTGGCTCTGGTATTATACATCTATTTTATATAGAAGTCAATGTGAAAATAAGACTGATTTTATAGAAATTTATTTTATATTCATGTTTACTTGACAGTAGATTGTCAATGATGCAAGGTAGACTCATATCGCTGTTTCTGTTATGGCTGGTTATGATGTGACTGTTTATGGGGCAGGTGAGAACTTTAAAAACAGTCTCTTTAAGAGAAAATAATGAAAACTTTCTACATATATTCCTTTACATAAGGAGTTTGTGTCAGGGGTAGTAACAATGATTAAAGAATGCTATAATGAATTTAGCATATTAAAAGACCATTTAGAGACCTGAGATAGTAATCTGGTACATTCATATAAGTCTCATTTCAGTAAACATTTATGGGTATCTCTAGGGAAAAGGTATTAAAAACATTTGTACTGAAAGGAACTTGACTGTAACAAATATAGTTGGCATCGACTGAATTATGTTTCCCCCAATTTCATATATTGAAGCCATAATCTCCAACGTGGCCAGCTTTTAGGAGGTAACTAAGGTTAAATGAGGTCATATGGGTGGGGTCCTAATCCTATATTGGTGGTCTTATAAAAAGAGAAAGAGAGAGCCATCTCTCTCCATGGGCATGCACCCAGAAAATGCTATGAGCGCACATAGCAAGAATGTAGCTGTCTGCGAGCCAGCGATAGGTTCCTCACTAGAATCCTACCATACTGTCACCTTGATCTTGGACTTCTAGACTCCAGACCTATGAGAAAATAAATTTCTGTTGTTTAAGCCACCTAGTCTATGGTATTTTGTCATGGTAGTCCAAATTGACTCTAACAGTAGTTTATAGAGATTCTGGTTGGGGAAAATGCTTAGGTCATGAAAACCGTTATATTAAATTTCAGAAAAAAATCATTATAACTAGACTCTTGGTTCTTTATTTTATATATAATTTATATAATTAATTTTTACTAGACTGACATAAAGCTATAACTATGACAGACTAATAATAGAAAGTTGCATTTAGTTCCAGAAATCAACAATGCTTAGGATTGTTTTTGAAATTTTTTTCAAGTAATTGCACCTCTTCTGGGTCTTACAATATTGAAATATTTGTATTGGTTTTCTGTGCATTTCAAGTACTTAGAGACTATACTGCTTCACTGTCTTAGCTCCATACAAAGCGGAGCTACACATGTCTGTGAAAATCAATTATTCTGATGAAATTGGGAACCTGGTCCTAGATGGTCTTGTGATAAACAACTTGGTTTACCACTGGCTATGGCCCTCAGCTGCTTTGCTGACCTTCTACTTTCATTTCATAGTTGGCCACTAAGTCTTGGTGAGAAGGACCAGCGTACACCACTTGTCCATAGAGCTCACATTTCATTAAGGGCTCCAAGGAAATGCTTCTGCTTTTATCCCCACATGTCTGTTTAATATATGTGAAGCAAAAGAGATTGTAGATTTTTCTTGTTTGGTAACGTACTTGCATAATAACTCATGTCATAAGAATTCTTCAGAGAATCTCTAGATGGTATCCTTCAAAGTAAAGCAGTTCAGCATATGAAATTTGCTAGGATCAAATTTGCTAGGTTTACACTAAGTGACAGTCTAAATACATGCAATAAAAGCAGTGGTGCTTGGCTATATATTCTGGCTTCTGCTGTGGTCCAATTCAGGAACAGAGTGAAAGGGCTGGGCTGGGGTAGAAGAGCTGTGAGTAATTTTTGTGGGATAAAGACATTAGTAAAGAAGAAAATTAAATTCTGGTATTTTCTACTGACTTACTGAAGTGAATTTTTTTTTTTTTTTAAATATGAAAAATGAGATTGGAGTTTCCTTTCTCTTTCCAATCTAATTCAACGGCTATCCTGACTGGAAGAGAATTCATTGCCATCACTGAACAGTAACTGGCTATTTTATTATTTGAATTTCCTGGATCAAAAGATGCTTTAATCAAAATCTCAGTGAGATGTCATAAGAATCATGGGACTAAAGTTGTCTATAGAGAAGTATAACAGAAATGCAAAGATAAAGTCTAAAGAGACTGGCTTGAAGGTAAAATCAGATATGTCAATGATTTAAAGGCAGACAATGTATCTAAACTATGGAACTACTGGGCTTACCATCTCCATGTCTCTGATCCACCATATGAGGCAGTGAAAATGATACGCTCAACTATTCTGTTTTAGCTATTTGACTGATGAGTCAATCACTGTGATGATTTTTTTCCTTTAAATTTTTGATTAAACATTTTAAAATTTCCTCAAATTTGCTGAAAAATATTCTAACGATATAGTTCTGTTTTATTTTGAAGTCAAAGTTTTTTACTAGAATAATGCATCATGGATGTTAAAGGGCAGATTAGATCACTACATAAACTGTCATCAAACGGTCAATTTTTCAGGAACAAATCTGTTCTATAAATTTTGAGATGCCTGGATACTTGGTTATATGTAAATATATTCTGAGGTGCCCACATTGCTCTTTTAATTACCAAGCAGGGAGGAATCATTTCATGGAGCTAACAATGCCACCATATAAATTTCCCAGGGTAGAAGGTAGTGTCACAAGTTTTTGCCCAGACATAATCTTTCCTTTCCCTCTTATCCAGGAGTACTATCATCGCATGGATTGTCCCCTTTCTTGGGTTCTTTAGTGAAGTCGTAGGCCAGTAACTGACGTCCTAGAACCTGCCAGAGAATGGCGGAGCTTGATATTCTGCTTTTTCCTAAGCAGCACATAGTGTGAGCCTGCAAGGCAGGTCTAACTTACTCTTCATTTTGTCTGGGGCTATTTGGCACAGGATGTCTCAGAACATCACATATCTTCTTTAGCTTTACAGGATGTATCACCTAACACACCAATGGAATCACCAGATAAAGTATTTTCGGTGACTCAGGGCCACGTGGTTTACTGAAGTTGTATAATAGCCATAACATTGTACATCCTACAAAGGATTCACTGTAACAGTAATCTAGGTTATGCATGATCTATTCAAATGCACTGATGTGCAAGTTCACAGTAATTCCAAAAGAAATTTGCAGCTGGCCATATTGATAATTCATTCACTAGACACCCTGAATCAATAGTCTCAGTCTAATTCTAATGTGCACAATGATCCATTTACCCACTCTTTGACTTAAGTAGCTAAAGATATGTTAAAACAAAAATAATTTGAAAATGGAAACATTTTACCATTCAATGCCTTTGATGAATGACAGTCTA